>NC_060262.1:19064691-19367797 GCF_021901455.1 Neodiprion lecontei
AACAAGCGGTCTCTAGCCCGCTCGACTACCTACCACGGTTTTACCCATCGACATATGGGCGATTCCGCGTCAACCGGATCAGTCATCTCTCAGATATTTTTTTAATTTGGCATGTGGATTGTGTAGGGGGAGTTAGATTTTTGTGCCAAACCGCGAATCTCATGATGCAAAATTCGATTTTTTATTAACAATAACAAATTAGAATCCCATTTTTTTCAGAAATTCATCACTTCGGCAAAAAATTAAATACAATATTTTTTTTTTTTCAAATTACGCGGAAAGCTCCATAGAATTTAAAAAAAAATACGAAATGGTAAAAAAAACTTGTTATCAATTGTTTATTTAACAATTAATTTTTCACAGGTTTTTAAAACAGTGACTGACAGGACCAAAAAATTTTTTTTGAATTCTGACATGTTCCTTGAACTGTACTACAGCCTGTGAATTAATTCCAGAGGGGTGTTTTTCTTCGTTTTCGAGTAAAAAATCATTAAAGGTGTCGATGCGCATGAAGTCTCTACGTAATGGCGGGCGACCGGTTGCCGTCCACCGCTAACCCGCGGTGGCGTCGCAGTGTTATTTTAGAGACATTTTCACGATGTAGGACATGATTGGAGAAGATGAAAAAAATGCTGTAACTTCACAAGGCCTGCTCAAAACGATAAGTGAAGTTTCAAGAATGTGTTTTTCTCCTTTTTTTTATTACAGAGATTCAAAATTTGTTATGACGCATTATGATTCACGCATGAATTACGGACACAGGTCAAGTGTTGTTCCAGGATATGGAATACCTGCACCTGTGCATGCGTCACCTAAATCCTTCATTATCCAGGTAGTCCGGGTCACCACCTCGATTCCGCGAAGGGGTCATTTGGTCATTCTATTCTTCAATCAGCTGAAGACACGTCACCAAATGTCAAATAATAAAATTCATGCAAATAGATTCGCTAAAGTCAGGTACATTGAATTGCACCTGCATTATGTCAGCCCCATTAGTGGAATTCAACCAATCAGAAGGGTTGTTGGGTGGGTGAAGCACTATTCTGAACGAGTATAAATTTCGAGCAAAAATATCGCATTTGACTTCTGCAGCAACAGCGAACATGAAGAACATGAAAAATTATTGAAGCCGCGATTGAACCAAGCAATAACGGTTGAAGGCACTCGACGATTCCATTCATTTTTACCTCTGTCAATAAAAACTGTAGAATGTAGGGTTTGCTCTTCCTCTGATGAGTCATTCACCCGTAAATCTATGCGCTAAGATAGCCATGTAAGTTATGACGAAAACTTTTGCTCACATTTCTAAGTTTAATGCCCAGTTTGATCAAAGATTAATAGATTGTATCCATAGAATAAGCGATTTATTTGTATGAAATATATAATTGTAAGTGCGTTCATTTCGCAGCTTCCACATATCTTCGGGGGTGATTATAAGTACTAAAATAAGTAGCAAGTTATGTAATTATTATCATTTATGTGCACTCTCATGGTGTGTAACCGTTATTTTGAATCTCTGTAATAAAAAAAGGATGAGAAACACATTCTTGAAACTTCACTTATCGCTTTGAGCAGGCCTTGTGAAGGTACAGTATTTTTTTCAGATTCTCCAATCATGTCCTACATCGTGAAAATGACTCTAAAATAACGCTGCGACGCCACCGCGGGTTAGCGGTGGACGGCAACCGGCCGCCCGCCATTACGTAGAGACTTCATGTGCATTGACACCTTTAATGATTTTTTACTCGAAAACGAAGAAAAACACCCCTTTGGAATTTATTCACAGGCTGTAGTACAGTTCAAGGAACATATCGGAATTCAAAAAAAATTTTTCGGTCGTGTCAGTCACTGTTTTAAAAATCTTTGAAAAATTAATTGTTAAATAAACAATTGATAACAAGTTTTTTTTACCATTTCGTATTTTTTTTTTAAATTCTATGGAGCTTTCCGCATAATTTGAAAAAAAAAAATATTGTATCTAATTTTTTGCCGAAGTTATGAATTTTTTAAAAAAATGGGAGTCTAATTTGTTATTGTTAATAAAGAATTGAATTTTGCATTATGAGATTCGCGCTTTGGCACAAAAATCTAACTCCCCCTACACAATCCACATGCCAAATTAAAAAAATATCTGAGAGATGACTGATCCAGTTGACGCGGAATAGCCCATATGTAATTTAGACGGAGAGAACGAGGTGGGGGTCAATTGTTTTTTCTCTATATCATATTTCTACGCTCCTGAATAGATAGAGACGGAGGGTGACCGTCACCAGTGGCTATCTCTTTCTACCAGATGGCCGTATTCTACTAGCCTAAGCGTAGTTTATACTATTCGATGATCTGACCTTTGTTACATTCTGTGAGGAACGTTACGAGCAAGGTCCCTAGATTAGACAGATCAAGACACGCGTGTTCCAGTTTTTCTCACTATAACGTGGGTAAAAATGTTCTATGCGCGTTCGCCCGAAAAATATCAAACTTACATCATCGCATTAACCAGTTTTGACTAATCTTGCTCAATTTTATGAGGTTAAGCATTAACGAGTTGCGCCCTTAGTGTCCTAACGTTCACGAAATAAATAGAAGCACGTATATATTTTGAGGTTAATCATTGTGACAGGTCAGGAATCAGAACCACACCGGGTGCTTTCCATTTAGAGCACAGTGTGACACAGTGTATAAATTTCTATTGTAAGCGTTCAATCCGGGCAAAAGAATAGACCAGAAATGTTTACACCGAGTCATATTGTGCTCTAAATGGAAGGCGTCCATTGTCATACGAAACTTTTGGCGCATTCTCACTGATTTTTTTGCCCACGCGAGTCTTGACCTGTCTAATCTAGGGACCTTGGTTACGAGTTGATTCTGATTTGCCGCGTGATGCTTAGTTACACTCTTGACGTACGTAGTTTAATGCATATGACTCTCCGAAATCTGCTGATCAGCTTCTCAGGTCTTTTCGTTCAGCTCACCCAAATTCAAAGAGTTTTTTAAGTTTTGGGTCCAGCCAAAACCATTACTACGCGTGATCGAAATAATTATTGATGACGACTTGGGTTTAATACACGTTTATTTACACAATCTCCGTTAAGTTCTCGGTAGTTTGGCTTACAATTGTTGTACAAGCTGATGGTTATCACTTATCATAGTTACAAACTGTTGCTAAGTCTCGGCGGTTCTGAGTTAAATTATTCTATGATTTCGTTCTATGATTTCTGAGAGGTTCTGATCTGTACTATTCGGTGTCTTAATGTCTTCTCTATAAAGTCTAAAATTGTACTCCGTCCTAGTCAACGTCTTAATCTTTTCTGCTTCTTGTTATCTGAATCAGGGTTGAATTGATGGGAAATTTATAGGAGGAGTTCAAGTCGCGTTTTATCGCGCGTCTAAATTGATTGGCTGAGGCTGATTAATACTCGATAAAACCCTTTGTTAAATTATCAGCTTTGTCAGGTACAAAGATCATTTCATAAATGAAAACATAGAAAATACCGGAATTATTAACAGAACCGATGCCTCATATCAAATAATTTCGAAATGGTGAAACATTTATTAGATTCTCGATTACACTCTACTTTGGTTTATTTTACCAAATGAAATCTTTCTCGACAAATTGATTGAAAAGACTTTTTCCACCGTGTCGTCATCATTGAATACCTAATTCAGAAAGCGCTTGAGGTTGCATCGAATTATTATTGATAAATATATATTGTTATTGAAAACAAATTTTTTCATTTGCGTACCGATACCATAAACCTAATTTACTTTTACGACTCCGGCTGTTGCACCGAAATCGCTTTCACCCTAAAGGTTAGAAGCAATCAAACGCAGGCCATGACTAAGTCTTATTGTGCGTCATAGACCATGGAAAACATTAACAAGAAATGGTTAATCTCTTCGCCTTCACAATTTCTGTGAAGTTGCATTGATTGCACTTTTATGGTCACTAGTGTAAGAGGGTCACTGAGGCGGAAAGTCCTACAAGTGTAATAAAATGGCATATTCTCGCAGTTTTCCGACTCAATTAACTCCAGATTAGAGGTATTTTATGGTACCCTTTGTGTATTCCCTACCTGCGATACCTTGTAGTTGAACAACTCAATAACTCCGTTAATAATTATCGTGCATTTATTTTTTTTAGAACTATGCTATTTTTTTCTGAACAATTCTAAATATAGTCTCTCGATCTAATAAAAAAGTTTCAAACAAATGAACGTAGAAAAAGATTATAATAACAATAGTAAAAAAAGATTATAATAACAATAGTATACGCATGAAGTTGGCGGTGGGGTGAGATCCCGAAAACAAAACAAAAAGCATCTAGCAAACCCTTTGACAGCTGTCATCGGCTGTTTATGACAGTCTTTGACAAATATCTTTATAGGTATCTGTTTATGACGCGCAAAAAATGAATATGCAAACGAAAATTATCACGATGATTCCCGACAGGAATTGTCTTTTTCGCGCGTTGGCGTATTGTGTATACGGCACTCAAGATCGACACGCAGAGGTGAGACTGAGTATCGTTTCAAATATAGTGGATAATTGGTCTACATTTGCGGGTTTTATTACAGGTAATGAGTCAAACGGTGCTGTGATTAGGTGACCTGGTGATTACAAATCACATGTGAATAAAAATGCAATATATGCAGCTGCGGATATTTTTAAGATATGTTTAATCGTGTATCGCGAAGAACAAATTCATCCACACCGGATCGGATCACAAAATGGAACACAATTCTCGCTACTCTTCACCGGCGACGGAGACAGTGGACACTTTGATGTCTTGCAGAACCAAAATAAAATTCAGATAGTGAGTAATAAGTATGAAAAGTAACAATCAAATAATAGTAAATCTAAATATATCACCAAACAGTCAAAAGGACAGCCAGGATTTACAATGACAATGGAGAAAGGAGGAGTTTCAAGCAGCAGACAAGGCGATGAAGATGGTGGATGATCGGAAGTATCACAAAAGAAAGAGGAAAATAAAATTGTAAGTGCGAAGAACCAAATAAGCCATAGAATAATAAACACCAAATATTCGTATAACCAGGAAAGAGGACGACCAGGATCGATGTTGACCACAAGAGAAAGAGGTGTTTTGCGGAATGAACATCAACGCAAATATAGAGAAAAAAATAATACAAAGAAGGTGATTTTGGAGAATAACCGGCAGAGCGGCAGTGAAAATAATTCGACGAAGGGTGTCGAAGAATTGGAAGAATCGATTGCGATGATTGATTCGGAAAATAAATCGAGAGGACGACCAACCAATGTGATGTACATAGAAGAGCGAAAAATTAGACGACGGAAACAGCAGCGAAAATATAGGGAAGCGAACAAAAAATATCATACTGGCTTTTCAACCAACGAACAGAAAGGAGGAGTTTCAACCAGCAGACAAGGCGATGAAGATGGTGGATGGTCGGAAGTATCACAAAGGAAAAAGGACAATAAAATTTTAAGTGCGAAGAACCAAATAAGCCAGAGAATAATAATAAACAAATATTCCTATAACCAGGCAAGAGGACGACCATGATCGATGTTGACCACAAGAAAAAGAGGTGTTTTACGGAGTGAACAGCAACATGAATATAGAGAAAAAAAAATATAAAGAAGGTGATTTTGGAGAATAACGGGCAGAGCGGTAGCAAAAATAATTCAGCAAGTCAAGGAGATAGACAGATATCAATAGAGAAGGAACACCAATTTTCAACCGACGAATGGAAGCTTAGATTGATGAAAAAAAGAAAAGTAAGCACAGAAGGAATTGAAGTGGACAGCAAGTGCAGGACCTGTCATTAAATCAACATGAAGGAATTCGCCTGTCTACTAGACAATGCGTATGGAAATAGTGAGGCGCGAAGCGCCGAACAACGATGCGCGCAGCGCCGAGTGCCCGAGGCGCGTAGCGCCGAGATGGGGTTGGCGCGCGAAGCGCGCAGGGGCGAAGCCCCTAGTTCTAAAAAAAAAAAATGTTGTACGATAATTATTAACGGAGTTATTGAGTTGTTAATTAAGCGGTGAGAACAGCCGGGCGCGCGTAGCCTCGAGCCCCCCACCACGCTGACCGGTTTCATTCCTCCGACTAACGTCGCTCGACGAACGTTGAGCAATTTTTTTTTCCTACATACAACGCACCTAGAGATCTGAAAAAATTCACGGTGATGACTTGGGGTGTTGAAAAGTAGCTGATTTTTTCCTCCTCAATATTAATTACAACAACAATAAACAAAATAACATTTAAACACCGTTATCTCCGGTTCTAATCATGATATTCATGTTTTTTTTTTTTTTTCAATTAGTCGTAAAATGAAGGGAAAGTACAATCCATCATAATATTTACAATAATATGAATATTCTCGGAGATATCTCTATTTGTTTAAAAGCAAAAAATTTCAAGTCGCCCAAAAATTGTGATTTGCGAGTATAAAAAATTTTTTTTTTCCATGTATAGAAAGTACTAGTAACGAACTGACTCCATGATTTTTTGGCAACCCGTGGGCCAATCACATAAGAAAGCGCAGACGATATACGGATTTTGGCTTGTCGCGGATTGTTGCTCAACTATGTAACACAGCCAAAAAAGCCTTGCACGATAATTTTGAAGACACTTTATATTACCTGTACCATGAGTGTCAAAGCCACACGTTGTTTATTCATCAATTTATAACAACAAATGTGAATTTTTTTCCACGGCATTTTGCATTTTGCAACTAAACAAATAGAGGAAATTGATCTCACGATAGCTTGTTTCATCGACAATGTTGAGACGAATAACATTTGTTTGAACAGTTTTCGTGTATGACCCATGACAAAGACGTTATTTATCAAAATGTGGGGTCTCAAAAGTTTAAACAATCGTTACGGACAAACCCGGACCTAACTTTTTGGGGCATGAGTGAAAATATGTTCGTCCGTCTCTAACGAACCCATAAAAGAATCGACTAACCTACGTTATTCCAGAATAGAAGTCAGTCAATTTGATAACTTATTCGTCTGGACTATGGGTAGGGAGTCTATAAGCGATCGTCTAGTCCGCTTCCTATTAGTTCAGCCGGCATTGGGCCTCACCAATGACGCGCCTTGTCTTTGGGCCTTTCCCCCTCCCTGCCTGGCTCAGGCGTTGCTCCCACCCGGCGAATTTCGGACTCGGCCCGCAGTCCACATTATTTTTGAAGAGGTTTGGAAATTCAGTCGTCAACTCTTCGTGGTCAGCAGTGGTCAGAGTTGGACGGTATTCAAGACAAGCAAAATGCGCTCTTCATTTGATTGTGTTTTAGTGACGAACTTAAGTTTCAGTGAGTTATTTTCTTTTGTTCAACTTGACATCAGGAATAATTATTTGAATATGCCACATTGTACACAGTTAATTTCAGTCACGGGCCACATGTATTATATTTTCTTTTCGTACCAAGCATTAATGCTTTACTAATAAATTTTGCGAATGAACACAGTGAAATAAGTTTTACTTGTGAGTAAATTTTCGATGGACGTATATTTGTCCTCATAGTGTGAATTAATGCGCGAATTCTACTTTTTACAATTCAAATAAGTGACGCCAATGCTACAGTGAAATACCGAGCTCATCGTGCATGAAATCAACACGACTTTGTATTCGCGCATCGATTAAACGTAAGTGACAGTCGAAATAATAAATGTCATTTTTGTTTTTATACCCGAATGTTGCCACAATAAGTAATTTGTATCCTCCTTAATCTGGGATAAATTTAATTGACTTCGATCCATATACGTTGATAATATTTTCATCGGGCAAATGATATGACTTTCGATAAAGACGCGTTATTGTACAGTTCATATTTAAGGTCGTATACTAACGACAAACAGAAAGAAAACCGTCAAAATATATTTTCGCGATCCATTTACCAACTCCGTGGAATGAAATTCACACTATTTTTATCGGAATAACCTTTTTCAACACCACCACTGGGGTAAAGTTTCAGGCGCGTTCTTTTTTTTTGACATGATTTCCCCAGTAAGCCTAATCTTCTTACCATTACTTGCAAGTTTGTTTTGTTTTCTGACGTTCTCTTTCTAATAAGATTTTGAAATGGAAATTCCGTTTTTTTCTCGCAAGTGTAAAGGATCAAAGCGATGTATTTTCATCTTTCTTTCATTCTCTTTTTTATAAGGTTTTGAAATCGGATTCTAGATCTTCCTGCTAAAAGTGTCCCGAATAGTTCTACAGTTCTATACAGGTTTGAGCGAAAGTTCCGTTGAATTTGCCCCAAGAAAAGTGTTCTCAAAAATTAAGATGCCTACTTCGTGTAACATCTTAGAGCATCTCAACGAAATTCGATCGGCGGATTCGCAAATTAGAGATATCAGAAGAATTTCATGGAATCAAAAATGATTTACAAATATGGTGAGTTGTTCTTAAAGACAAAAATCCAATTAAACGAGAAACTAACTTCTCCTGACGTGTCGTAGCATCTAGACTGATTATGACAATTTGACCATCATTGAACATATATACATATATGATGAATTCTAAGGCCAACGAGCATGGTATCAATAGTTGTGCAGGTCAAAAGGGTGCAAAAATTACGTAAGTTTTCACTTCGCTGACGTCGCGCGATTCAATATCAGATCTCCAACCGTTTCTGAAAAGACCAGACTATCATGTCGAGTACCTGCAAATCTGGAAACTTTGGTCCGTACGCGGCCAGCTGATTTCAGGATAGCAACATCTGAAGTCGGGGAGCCGAATATTGACGCTGACTGAATCGATTGAATAGTTGAAAGTGTCGCTGATCAGAACTATGATCGACTCGATCTGAAATATGAGGAGCGAGGTCGGAGCAACTCGATAGTCACTCCAAAACGATAGTACCTCTATTCCTATAGCCAAACGTTCGTAGTCGGTGTGCGAAATAAATGTTGAAATATATTTCTGTTCACGACTATGTTCAACTAGACTGCAACGATCAAGAAAGAGTTCGACGCAACTCGAAAATCTCCCTGAAACACCCGCACCTCGCGTCATGAGGCCGACAATTCGAGGTAGCTGTTGAAAAAGATCGTTTGCGTACATTTTTTTACCGAAACTGTGTTCGATTGAACAGGAACTATCGGGAGACTGGTCGGAGCGACTCGGAACTCACTCCAAAACACGACCATTTCACATTCACACCACAGCATGCAACATGGTGAAGACGAAAGTTACGGGTTCATGTTTAATATGTTCATAGAAATATATATGTTTGATCAAAACATGGTTCGATAGGACGAGAGCTGACGAAAACAGAGAGAAGACTCGAAACTCACTGTGAAACACCAGTATTTCACCCTAAACGACAGCACGTAACATTAGAGAAAAAAAATGATTCTGATCAAAACACTGTTCGATCACACCAGAGCTGTCAGGAGAAAAAAAAACTCATAATTCACCTGGACACGACAGCACTCAACGTCTTGGCGCGGGAAATTGGGTTGAGTGTTTAATGTGTTTACGAAAATATATATATTTCTGATCGGAAAATCATTCGATCAGGCCACGGTTTTCGAGAAAAACAAAACACACACCTACGAAATTGGTGTGAGTTTTTCAAGTGTTCACGAAAATATGTATTTCCGATCGGAAAATCATTCGATCGGACAACGGCTATTGAGAAAAATGGAAAAGTGATTCGAAACTCAGTGGGAAACACCAGCATCTCAGCCCGACACGACACACTCAACGTCTTGGCGCCGGAAATTGTGATAAGTGTTTTATGTGTTTACGAAAATACATGTTTCTGATCGAAAAATCATTCGATCAGACAACGGCTATCGAGAAAAATGAAGAAGTGATTCAAAACTCAGTGGGAAACACCAGCATCTCAGCCCGACACGACGCACTCAACGTCTTGGCGCCGGAAATTGTGATAAGTGTTTTATGTGTTTACGAAAATATATGTCTCTGATCGGAAAATCATTCGATCGGACAACGGCTATCGAGAAAAATGGAAAAGTGATTCAAAACTCAGTGGGAAACACCAGCATCTCAGCCCGACACGACACACTCAACGTCTTGGCGCCGGAAATTAAGGTAAGTGTTTTATTGTGTTTACCAAAATACATATCTCTGATCGGTAAATCATTCGATCGGACAACGGCTATCGAGAAAAATGGAAAAGTGATTCAAAACTCAGTGGGAAACACCAGCATCTCAGCCCGACACGACACACTCAACGTCTTGGCGCCGGAAATTGTGATAAGTGTTTTATGTGTTTACGAAAATACATGTTTCTGATCGGAAAATCATTCGATCGGACAACGGCTACCCAGAAAAATGGAAAAGTGATTCAAAACTCAGTGGGAAACACCAGCATCTCAGCCCGACACGACACACTCAACGTCTTGGCGCCGGAAATTGTGATAAGTGTTTTATGTGTTTACGAAAATATATGTTTCTGATCGGAAAATCATTCGATCGGACAACGGCTACCGAGAAAAATGGAAAAGTGATTCAAAACTCAGTGGGAAACACCAGCATCTCAGCCCGACACGACACACTCAACGTCTTGGCGCCGGAAATTATATTAAGTGTTTTATGTGTTTACGAAAATACATGTCTCTGATCGGAAAATCATTCGATCGGACAACGGCTATCGAGAAAAATGAAAAAGTGATTCAAAACTCAGTGGGAAACACCAGCATCTCAGCCCGACACGACACACTCAACGTCTTGGCGCCGGAAATTAAGGTAAGTGTTTTATTGTGTTTACCAAAATACATATCTCTGATCGGTAAATCATTCGATCGGACAACGGCTATCGAGAAAAATGGAAAAGTGATTCAAAACTCAGTGGGAAACACCAGCATCTCAGCCCGACACGACACACTCAACGTCTTGGCGCCGGAAATTGTGATAAGTGTTTCATGTGTTTACGAAAATACATATTTCTGATCGGAAAATCATTCGATCGGACAACGGTTTTCAAGAAAAATGCAACAGAGACTTGAGAAATTGGTGTACTTGTGTGATGTGTTTACGAGAATATATATTTCTGACCGGAAAATCATTCGATCGGACAACGGCTATCGAGACAAATGGAGAAGAGATTCAAAACTCAGTGGGAAACACCAGCATCTCAGCCCGACACGACACACTCAACGTCTTGGCGCCGGAAATTGTGATAAGTGTTTTATGTGTTTACGAAAATACATGTTTCTGATCGGAAAATCATTCGATCGGACAACGGCTACCGAGAAAAATGGAAAAGTGATTCAAAACTCAGTGGGAAACACCAGCATCTCAGCCCGACACGACACACTCAACGTCTTGGCGCCGGAAATTAAGGTAAGTGTTTTATTGTGTTTACCAAAATACATATCTCTGATCGGTAAATCATTCGATCGGACAACGGCTATCGAGAAAAATGGAAAAGAGTTTCAAAACTCAGTGGGAAACACCAGCATCTCAGCCCGACACGACACACTCAACGTCTTGGCGCCGGAAATTGTGATAAGTGTTTTATGTGTTTACGAAAATACATGTTTCTGATCGGAAAATCATTCGATCGGACAACGGCTACCGAGAAAAATGGAAAAGTGATTCAAAACTCAGTGGGAAACACCAGCATCTCAGCCCGACACGACACACTCAACGTCTTGGCGCCGGAAATTATATTAAGTGTTTTATGTGTTTACGAAAATACATGTCTCTGATCGGAAAATCATTCGATCGGACAACGGCTATCGAGAAAAATGAAAAAGTGATTCAAAACTCAGTGGGAAACACCAGCATCTCAGCCCGACACGACACACTCAACGTCTTGGCGCCGGAAATTAAGGTAAGTGTTTTATTGTGTTTACCAAAATACATATCTCTGATCGGTAAATCATTCGATCGGACAACGGCTATCGAGAAAAATGGAAAAGTGATTCAAAACTCAGTGGGAAACACCAGCATCTCAGCCCGACACGACACACTCAACGTCTTGGCGCCGGAAATTGTGATAAGTGTTTCATGTGTTTACGAAAATACATATTTCTGATCGGAAAATCATTCGATCGGACAACGGTTTTCAAGAAAAATGCAACAGAGACTTGAGAAATTGGTGTACTTGTGTGATGTGTTTACGAGAATATATATTTCTGACCGGAAAATCATTCGATCGGACAACGGCTATCGAGACAAATGGAGAAGAGATTCAAAACTCAGTGGGAAACACCAGCATCTCAGCCCGACACGACACACTCAACGTCTTGGCGCCGGAAATTGTGATAAGTGTTTTATGTGTTTACGAAAATATATGTTTCTGATCGGAAAATCATTCGATCGGACAACGGCTACCGAGAAAAATGGAAAAGTGATTCAAAACTCAGTGGGAAACACCAGCATCTCAGCCCGACACGACACACTCAACGTCTTGGCGCCGGAAATTAAGGTAAGTGTTTTATTGTGTTTACCAAAATACATATCTCTGATCGGTAAATCATTCGATCGGACAACGGCTACCGAGAAAAATGGAAAAGTGATTCAAAACTCAGTGGGAAACACCAGCATCTCAGCCCGACACGACACACTCAACGTCTTGGCGCCGGAAATTATATTAAGTGTTTTATGTGTTTACGAAAATACATGTCTCTGATCGGAAAATCATTCGATCGGACAACGGCTATCGAGAAAAATGAAAAAGTGATTTAAAACTCAGTGGGAAACACCAGCATCTCAGCCCGACACGACACACTCAACGTCTTGGCGCCGGAAATTAAGGTAAGTGTTTTATTGTGTTTACCAAAATACATATCTCTGATCGGTAAATCATTCGATCGGACAACGGCTATCGAGAAAAATGGAAAAGTGATTCAAAACTCAGTGGGAAACACCAGCATCTCAGCCCGACACGACACACTCAACGTCTTGGCGCCGGAAATTGTGATAAGTGTTTCATGTGTTTACGAAAATACATATTTCTGATCGGAAAATCATTCGATCGGACAACGGTTTTCAAGAAAAATGCAACAGAGACTTGAGAAATTGGTGTACTTGTGTGATGTGTTTACGAGAATATATATTTCTGACCGGAAAATCATTCGATCGGACAACGGCTATCGAGACAAATGGAGAAGAGATTCAAAACTCAGTGGGAAACACCAGCATCTCAGCCCGACACGACACACTCAACGTCTTGGCGCCGGAAATTGTGATAAGTGTTTTATGTGTTTACGAAAATACATGTTTCTGATCGGAAAATCATTCGATCGGACAACGGCTACCGAGAAAAATGGAAAAGTGATTCAAAACTCAGTGGGAAACACCAGCATCTCAGCCCGACACGACACACTCAACGTCTTGGCGCCGGAAATTATATTAAGTGTTTTATGTGTTTACGAAAATACATGTCTCTGATCGGAAAATCATTCGATCGGACAACGGCTATCGAGAAAAATGAAAAAGTGATTCAAAACTCAGTGGGAAACACCAGCATCTCAGCCCGACACGACACACTCAACGTCTTGGCGCCGGAAATTAAGGTAAGTGTTTTATTGTGTTTACCAAAATACACATCTCTGATCGGTAAATCATTCGATCGGACAACGGCTATCGAGAAAAATGGAAAAGTGATTCAAAACTCAGTGGGAAACACCAGCATCTCAGCCCGACACGACACACTCAACGTCTTGGCGCCGGAAATTGTGATAAGTGTTTCATGTGTTTACGAAAATACATATTTCTGATCGGAAAATCATTCGATCGGACAACGGTTTTCAAGAAAAATGCAACAGAGACTTGAGAAATTGGTGTACTTGTGTGATGTGTTTACGAGAATATATATTTCTGACCGGAAAATCATTCGATCGGACAACGGCTATCGAGACAAATGGAGAAGAGATTCAAAACTCAGTGGGAAACACCAGCATCTCAGCCCGACACGACACACTCAACGTCTTGGCGCCGGAAATTAAGGTAAGTGTTTTATTGTGTTTACCAAAATACATATCTCTGATCGGTAAATCATTCGATCGGACAACGGCTATCGAGACAAATGGAAAAGAGATTCAAAACTCAGTGGGAAACACCAGCATCTCAGCCCGACACGACACACTCAACGTCTTGGCGCCGGAAATTATATTAAGTGTTTTACGTATTTACGAAAATACATGTCTCTGATCGGAAAATCATTCGATCGGACAACGGCTATCGAGAAAAATGGAAAAGTGATTCAAAACTCAGTGGGAAACACCAGCATCTCAGCCCGACACGACACACTCAACGTCTTGGCGCCGGAAATTAAGGTAAGTGTTTTATTGTGTTTACCAAAATACATATCTCTGATCGGTAAATCATTCGATCGGACAACGGCTATCGAGAAAAATGGAAAAGTGATTCAAAACTCAGTGGGAAACACCAGCATCTCAGCCCGACACGACACACTCAACGTCTTGGCGCCGGAAATTGTGATAAGTGTTTTATGTGTTTACGAAAATACATGTTTCTGATCGGAAAATCATTCGATCGGACAACGGCTACCGAGAAAAATGGAAAAGTGATTCAAAACTCAGTGGGAAACACCAGCATCTCAGCCCGACACGACACACTCAACGTCTTGGCGCCGGAAATTGTGATAAGTGTTTTATGTGTTTACGAAAATATATGTTTCTGATCGGAAAATCATTCGATCGGACAACGGCTACCGAGAAAAATGGAAAAGTGATTCAAAACTCAGTGGGAAACACCAGCATCTCAGCCCGACACGACACACTCAACGTCTTGGCGCCGGAAATTATATTAAGTGTTTTATGTGTTTACGAAAATACATGTCTCTGATCGGAAAATCATTCGATCGGACAACGGCTATCGAGAAAAATGAAAAAGTGATTCAAAACTCAGTGGGAAACACCAGCATCTCAGCCCGACACGACACACTCAACGTCTTGGCGCCGGAAATTAAGGTAAGTGTTTTATTGTGTATACCAAAATACATATCTCTGATCGGTAAATCATTCGATCGGACAACGGCTATCGAGAAAAATGGAAAAGTGATTCAAAACTCAGTGGGAAACACCAGCATCTCAGCCCGACACGACACACTCAACGTCTTGGCGCCGGAAATTGTGATAAGTGTTTCATGTGTTTACGAAAATACATATTTCTGATCGGAAAATCATTCGATCGGACAACGGTTTTCAAGAAAAATGCAACAGAGACTTGAGAAATTGGTGTACTTGTGTGATGTGTTTACGAGAATATATATTTCTGACCGGAAAATCATTCGATCGGACAACGGCTATCGAGACAAATGGAGAAGAGATTCAAAACTCAGTGGGAAACACCAGCATCTCAGCCCGACACGACACACTCAACGTCTTGGCGCCGGAAATTGTGATAAGTGTTTTATGTGTTTACGAAAATACATGTTTCTGATCGGAAAATCATTCGATCGGACAACGGCTACCGAGAAAAATGGAAAAGTGATTCAAAACTCAGTGGGAAACACCAGCATCTCAGCCCGACACGACACACTCAACGTCTTGGCGCCGGAAATTAAGGTAAGTGTTTTATTGTGTTTACCAAAATACATATCTCTGATCGGTAAATCATTCGATCGGACAACGGCTATCGAGAAAAATGGAAAAGAGTTTCAAAACTCAGTGGGAAACACCAGCATCTCAGCCCGACACGACACACTCAACGTCTTGGCGCCGGAAATTGTGATAAGTGTTTTATGTGTTTACGAAAATACATGTTTCTGATCGGAAAATCATTCGATCGGACAACGGCTACCGAGAAAAATGGAAAAGTGATTCAAAACTCAGTGGGAAACACCAGCATCTCAGCCCGACACGACACACTCAACGTCTTGGCGCCGGAAATTATATTAAGTGTTTTATGTGTTTACGAAAATACATGTCTCTGATCGGAAAATCATTCGATCGGACAACGGCTATCGAGAAAAATGAAAAAGTGATTCAAAACTCAGTGGGAAACACCAGCATCTCAGCCCGACACGACACACTCAACGTCTTGGCGCCGGAAATTAAGGTAAGTGTTTTATTGTGTTTACCAAAATACATATCTCTGATCGGTAAATCATTCGATCGGACAACGGCTATCGAGAAAAATGGAAAAGTGATTCAAAACTCAGTGGGAAACACCAGCATCTCAGCCCGACACGACACACTCAACGTCTTGGCGCCGGAAATTGTGATAAGTGTTTCATGTGTTTACGAAAATACATATTTCTGATCGGAAAATCATTCGATCGGACAACGGTTTTCAAGAAAAATGCAACAGAGACTTGAGAAATTGGTGTACTTGTGTGATGTGTTTACGAGAATATATATTTCTGACCGGAAAATCATTCGATCGGACAACGGCTATCGAGACAAATGGAGAAGAGATTCAAAACTCAGTGGGAAACACCAGCATCTCAGCCCGACACGACACACTCAACGTCTTGGCGCCGGAAATTGTGATAAGTGTTTTATGTGTTTACGAAAATATATGTTTCTGATCGGAAAATCATTCGATCGGACAACGGCTACCGAGAAAAATGGAAAAGTGATTCAAAACTCAGTGGGAAACACCAGCATCTCAGCCCGACACGACACACTCAACGTCTTGGCGCCGGAAATTAAGGTAAGTGTTTTATTGTGTTTACCAAAATACATATCTCTGATCGGTAAATCATTCGATCGGACAACGGCTACCGAGAAAAATGGAAAAGTGATTCAAAACTCAGTGGGAAACACCAGCATCTCAGCCCGACACGACACACTCAACGTCTTGGCGCCGGAAATTATATTAAGTGTTTTATGTGTTTACGAAAATACATGTCTCTGATCGGAAAATCATTCGATCGGACAACGGCTATCGAGAAAAATGAAAAAGTGATTTAAAACTCAGTGGGAAACACCAGCATCTCAGCCCGACACGACACACTCAACGTCTTGGCGCCGGAAATTAAGGTAAGTGTTTTATTGTGTTTACCAAAATACATATCTCTGATCGGTAAATCATTCGATCGGACAACGGCTATCGAGAAAAATGGAAAAGTGATTCAAAACTCAGTGGGAAACACCAGCATCTCAGCCCGACACGACACACTCAACGTCTTGGCGCCGGAAATTGTGATAAGTGTTTCATGTGTTTACGAAAATACATATTTCTGATCGGAAAATCATTCGATCGGACAACGGTTTTCAAGAAAAATGCAACAGAGACTTGAGAAATTGGTGTACTTGTGTGATGTGTTTACGAGAATATATATTTCTGACCGGAAAATCATTCGATCGGACAACGGCTATCGAGACAAATGGAGAAGAGATTCAAAACTCAGTGGGAAACACCAGCATCTCAGCCCGACACGACACACTCAACGTCTTGGCGCCGGAAATTGTGATAAGTGTTTTATGTGTTTACGAAAATACATGTTTCTGATCGGAAAATCATTCGATCGGACAACGGCTACCGAGAAAAATGGAAAAGTGATTCAAAACTCAGTGGGAAACACCAGCATCTCAGCCCGACACGACACACTCAACGTCTTGGCGCCGGAAATTATATTAAGTGTTTTATGTGTTTACGAAAATACATGTCTCTGATCGGAAAATCATTCGATCGGACAACGGCTATCGAGAAAAATGAAAAAGTGATTCAAAACTCAGTGGGAAACACCAGCATCTCAGCCCGACACGACACACTCAACGTCTTGGCGCCGGAAATTAAGGTAAGTGTTTTATTGTGTTTACCAAAATACATATCTCTGATCGGTAAATCATTCGATCGGACAACGGCTATCGAGAAAAATGGAAAAGTGATTCAAAACTCAGTGGGAAACACCAGCATCTCAGCCCGACACGACACACTCAACGTCTTGGCGCCGGAAATTGTGATAAGTGTTTCATGTGTTTACGAAAATACATATTTCTGATCGGAAAATCATTCGATCGGACAACGGTTTTCAAGAAAAATGCAACAGAGACTTGAGAAATTGGTGTACTTGTGTGATGTGTTTACGAGAATATATATTTCTGACCGGAAAATCATTCGATCGGACAACGGCTATCGAGACAAATGGAGAAGAGATTCAAAACTCAGTGGGAAACACCAGCATCTCAGCCCGACACGACACACTCAACGTCTTGGCGCCGGAAATTGTGATAAGTGTTTTATGTGTTTACGAAAATATATGTTTCTGATCGGAAAATCATTCGATCGGACAACGGCTACCGAGAAAAATGGAAAAGTGATTCAAAACTCAGTGGGAAACACCAGCATCTCAGCCCGACACGACACACTCAACGTCTTGGCGCCGGAAATTAAGGTAAGTGTTTTATTGTGTTTACCAAAATACATATCTCTGATCGGTAAATCATTCGATCGGACAACGGCTATCGAGAAAAATGGAAAAGAGTTTCAAAACTCAGTGGGAAACACCAGCATCTCAGCCCGACACGACACACTCAACGTCTTGGCGCCGGAAATTGTGATAAGTGTTTTATGTGTTTACGAAAATACATGTTTCTGATCGGAAAATCATTCGATCGGACAACGGCTACCGAGAAAAATGGAAAAGTGATTCAAAACTCAGTGGGAAACACCAGCATCTCAGCCCGACACGACACACTCAACGTCTTGGCGCCGGAAATTATATTAAGTGTTTTATGTGTTTACGAAAATACATGTCTCTGATCGGAAAATCATTCGATCGGACAACGGCTATCGAGAAAAATGAAAAAGTGATTCAAAACTCAGTGGGAAACACCAGCATCTCAGCCCGACACGACACACTCAACGTCTTGGCGCCGGAAATTAAGGTAAGTGTTTTATTGTGTTTACCAAAATACATATCTCTGATCGGTAAATCATTCGATCGGACAACGGCTATCGAGAAAAATGGAAAAGTGATTCAAAACTCAGTGGGAAACACCAGCATCTCAGCCCGACACGACACACTCAACGTCTTGGCGCCGGAAATTGTGATAAGTGTTTCATGTGTTTACGAAAATACATATTTCTGATCGGAAAATCATTCGATCGGACAACGGTTTTCAAGAAAAATGCAACAGAGACTTGAGAAATTGGTGTACTTGTGTGATGTGTTTACGAGAATATATATTTCTGACCGGAAAATCATTCGATCGGACAACGGCTATCGAGACAAATGGAGAAGAGATTCAAAACTCAGTGGGAAACACCAGCATCTCAGCCCGACACGACACACTCAACGTCTTGGCGCCGGAAATTGTGATAAGTGTTTTATGTGTTTACGAAAATATATGTTTCTGATCGGAAAATCATTCGATCGGACAACGGCTACCGAGAAAAATGGAAAAGTGATTCAAAACTCAGTGGGAAACACCAGCATCTCAGCCCGACACGACACACTCAACGTCTTGGCGCCGGAAATTAAGGTAAGTGTTTTATTGTGTTTACCAAAATACATGTCTCTGATCGGAAAATCATTCGATCGGACAACGGCTATCGAGAAAAATGAAAAAGTGATTTAAAACTCAGTGGGAAACACCAGCATCTCAGCCCGACACGACACACTCAACGTCTTGGCGCCGGAAATTAAGGTAAGTGTTTTATTGTGTTTACCAAAATACATATCTCTGATCGGTAAATCATTCGATCGGACAACGGCTATCGAGAAAAATGGAAAAGTGATTCAAAACTCAGTGGGAAACACCAGCATCTCAGCCCGACACGACACACTCAACGTCTTGGCGCCGGAAATTGTGATAAGTGTTTCATGTGTTTACGAAAATACATATTTCTGATCGGAAAATCATTCGATCGGACAACGGTTTTCAAGAAAAATGCAACAGAGACTTGAGAAATTGGTGTACTTGTGTGATGTGTTTACGAGAATATATATTTCTGACCGGAAAATCATTCGATCGGACAACGGCTATCGAGACAAATGGAGAAGAGATTCAAAACTCAGTGGGAAACACCAGCATCTCAGCCCGACACGACACACTCAACGTCTTGGCGCCGGAAATTGTGATAAGTGTTTTATGTGTTTACGAAAATACATGTTTCTGATCGGAAAATCATTCGATCGGACAACGGCTACCGAGAAAAATGGAAAAGTGATTCAAAACTCAGTGGGAAACACCAGCATCTCAGCCCGACACGACACACTCAACGTCTTGGCGCCGGAAATTATATTAAGTGTTTTATGTGTTTACGAAAATACATGTCTCTGATCGGAAAATCATTCGATCGGACAACGGCTATCGAGAAAAATGAAAAAGTGATTCAAAACTCAGTGGGAAACACCAGCATCTCAGCCCGACACGACACACTCAACGTCTTGGCGCCGGAAATTAAGGTAAGTGTTTTATTGTGTTTACCAAAATACACATCTCTGATCGGTAAATCATTCGATCGGACAACGGCTATCGAGAAAAATGGAAAAGTGATTCAAAACTCAGTGGGAAACACCAGCATCTCAGCCCGACACGACACACTCAACGTCTTGGCGCCGGAAATTGTGATAAGTGTTTCATGTGTTTACGAAAATACATATTTCTGATCGGAAAATCATTCGATCGGACAACGGTTTTCAAGAAAAATGCAACAGAGACTTGAGAAATTGGTGTACTTGTGTGATGTGTTTACGAGAATATATATTTCTGACCGGAAAATCATTCGATCGGACAACGGCTATCGAGACAAATGGAGAAGAGATTCAAAACTCAGTGGGAAACACCAGCATCTCAGCCCGACACGACACACTCAACGTCTTGGCGCCGGAAATTAAGGTAAGTGTTTTATTGTGTTTACCAAAATACATATCTCTGATCGGTAAATCATTCGATCGGACAACGGCTATCGAGACAAATGGAAAAGAGATTCAAAACTCAGTGGGAAACACCAGCATCTCAGCCCGACACGACACACTCAACGTCTTGGCGCCGGAAATTATATTAAGTGTTTTACGTATTTACGAAAATACATGTCTCTGATCGGAAAATCATTCGATCGGACAACGGCTATCGAGAAAAATGAAAAAGTGATTCAAAACTCAGTGGGAAACACCAGCATCTCAGCCCGACACGACACACTCAACGTCTTGGCGCTGGAAATTGTGTTAAGTGTTTTATGTGTTTACGAAAATACATATTTCTGATCGGAAAATCATTCGATCGGACAACGGCCATCGAGAAAAATGGAAAAGAGATTCAAAACTCAGTGGGAAACATCAGCATCTCATCTTGACCGACACACTCGAAGTCTTGGCGCGGGAAATTGGGGTAAGTGTTTGATGTGTTAACGAAAATCCATATTTCTGATCGGAAAATTATTCGATCAGACAGATGAGGAAAGTGACAAAGAGACTCGAAAATCATTCAGAAACAGTACCCTCGAATCGATTCCTTCGTCTATTACAGCCAATAGAACTTTTTGTCCGTTGCAGCTAATCAAACCTTTTGTCTGTTACAGCCAATCAAAACTTTTGTATGTTCCAACTAATTAATTTGTTTCTTTTTTTGTTTATTATATTTTTTACCCATCCAAGCTAAGTATATTTTTGTCTACATCACCATACGTCACTCATTACATTATTATCTGTTCCAGGTAACTGAGTTTTGTTGACCATACCAAAAAATTAACGTTTTTTTTTTCAGGCTTAGGTCCGGCTTGGGTCTGGTTCAGGGTCAGTCATCTTGTTTTCACAGATGCATAGATTTAGGGATGTAGTTCAGAATCATCACTATCACAAAATGTAGTATAATTGATTCAACTATAGTTTTTTTTTCAATGGTTTCACAGTCTTTTATTGCAATCGTTTTAGTGTCAGAGTTTTTTTGTTCTCGAGTCGCTCAGTGGTCGTGTCGGTTTGTATTCCACTGTAACATTATACATATAGCTCGGTCGTATTTTTGTGGTTGTGCTCATTATACTCCAATTTGTTTCCATTTCTTCAAAGATTTCTGCATCGTCTTTCGATAGGTAAATGACAACGTCTTACAGCGATTCGTGTTTTCGATCTTGGTTCAGTTGTTGATTGTTTCGTGTATTCGCCAGGTTCTCTACTTTAGTGATTATCTCATACCTCATCAGAAGAAAGACCGGTGCGCAAACATCCAAAGTCAAACGGCGTTCAGGTATAAGATAAAAACAATCACCCTTCATCCAAAATTAAAACAACCATCTTTCATCCATAATTAAAACAGTCATCTTTCATTGATGAAAAATAGTCAGCGGGTTATATGAACTGAAAGATTTCGAACAAACTGCGAATATACGCGAGTGCAAATTGAGTGGGAAAAACAATTTACCATAATTAATATGTGACAAAAAGTCATCTGCAATTTTTCGAAGAAAGTAAGATCAATCTTGCAAGTATTCTCCGTGGAGTAGGCCTACTGGGGATACCACGTAAAAAAAAAACGCACCGGGTGCTCTACCGCTTGCGGTGGTGTGGAAACGAGCATAAGTTAGCATATTTTCACTGGTCAAATACTAACATACCACAGTTTTTCAAATAAAAATTTTATTCTGGCGTAAATGTAACTCATAGTCAATAAAACTCATGCTTCGATGATGAGTACCGCACGTGGAATCGTACCTTCGGTATACCTTCGGATTTCTCTATTTTGGTCAGAATGAATTCCACGTAAATATATTTTTATTTTTGATGAATTTTGTTTCTTAATCAAAGTCAACAAGGTGCATCTGACTAGAAAGGTATACCTTTGGCAATTTAGAGTATGACAATTCCAACATCCTTCTTCCCCGCTTGACCTCTCGAATCTATATTGTAGAAAATTATTTAAAAACTTTTAAGACAAATTTGTATACCCGCTCGATTCATAGATTATTCAAACAAATCTACTGTTGAACACTTTTTTCAAAAAAATCATTACATTCACATACATAAAAAAGGCAACCAATATGATAACTTGCATTTTAAAATATTATTATTTGATTTTAGATTCAATTAAAAATCATATCACTTTCGACAGAAAGGAAGGCCGGACTTTCAGATGATGAATTCGTAAAACGCAAAAAAAAAAAAAAATGATGCATCAATAACTAAACTCTCTACGCATAAATTGGCTGCCTCGCCACCAATTCCAAAAACCAGTACAGGCATTGTTGGATGGCGATCTGCGCAGGAACTTGTGTAGCGGACAGAGTCGCGTATCTAACCAGGTAATATGCGTAGAAATTGAGAAAAGGAACGTTGATCATCTTTAAATTTTTTGAAAATTACTATTGTGATAATGATTGCCTGAGGTTCATCGGGGTTTGTTACAGCATGGACTCAAACGTTAACAACAATCGAGTCTTACCTAGTTTCCAAAAAGTATTTACAAGTAGTATTTTTGCGTAGAAAGGTCTGGGTTTTCCGCTGCAAATAAACTTTATTTTTAAAAGACCACGGAAATTTAAGGTCAGTTTAAAAATTATTTTTACACGTCAGCTGCATCTCCTTTCGGAACGAAGATATGAGCGTTGACTGAAGATACATATTGTTATTTTCGTTTAACGGTACGAGTCAAGTATTAAACATACGTGTAGAAATTACACAAGGTATGTAGACGAAAAAAGAGATCAGAACAGAATGTTGTAACCACCATTTTTTTTTTTGTTTCTGCAATCATTCTAGAAACAATTGTAACGCATAGACAAATCGAGATCTGCAAAAATTCAGAAATCTTATGAAAAAAATTTGGCAGAAAAAAACAAAAGGACGTAACCGCCGATTGTCTTTATAATATTTTCTTGGGAACGCTCTAAGAACTAATGAAACGCATAAATAAGTTGAAAACTGCGAATGATAGGAATAGAAATAATAATTGTTTTATTAGCCGTAGGCATGCATACGAAATTTAAAACAAAATTATCTTCTGACACATATATATTCCCGTCAAGGTTAATTTTCAAACGCTATGTTCTTGAAGTTTTGAACTTTTATTCGAACGGAGATATGAATGAGCCAATACATAATAAATACGAAGTCTGTAACGTTGATGTAGTCATGCATTTCTAGAAAAATTGGTTACTTTGAAAATTTAACAATGTCTGAAATTCAATATATGGAATAAATTTGAACGTACTCGTTACTCACACTTTGCGAACTTAAATCTTTCCAAGTTGTTTTAAAGCTGCAAACTAGTGATTTATTTATCAACGTTTCGTTATATTACCTGTACTCACTTCTAGTTAATTCATGGCTTATACCAGGCTAGTTCTTTATAAATTTTTATTACTATAAATGACATTATTTTTGTGAAAACTACTACGAATTGACAGATATTTATAATGCAATTTCTGAAGAAGTTCGTCAGAAAAAAAAAACAACATGCATGGTACATATAACTTGCTCGAATTTCCGTTCAACTGAAAGGTCAGAACTTCGGGAAAATCTTTCAACTGATTTAATCTAATAATAATAATAATTTTCCGATCTGGTGGCATTCATTATTATAAGAGAAAAGAAACAATCAAGATTATTTGACATAAAGTTTTAAATAATGTGTGTTTCCGTATGTATACGAATAGAGCAGGAGCCTTGATTTTTTTATAACTAAATATAAAGCTACGCTACACAAACTTTCATGGAAAGCGTTTATTATTTGTCTTGCTCCTGGATGCACATTTACCATTTCACTAGTTTTAATAGTTCTGTAACTTGTCATAAATTTTTTAAATGAGGTGATAATTTTATTCATCTTTCCTATTTTTATGAAAATGGGATGTAGCATAATTTTACATAACATAATATGAACTAGACCAATTCAATTTCTATAAGTTTTATTTGCGAATGTCTTGCTCTTCCGAGAACATTTATAAATATACACAATTATCTAGCAGATAGATATGGAGTCTGATTTAAACTTTGTAGCCAACAAGGTGACGTTTTCCTATAACTTCACCGATATAGAACCAGCAGAGGACTTCGATTCCAACGAGGGTGTTCAACCACGCTTCTCTAACAGTCAGATTACGGTAACTGCCATTCTTAGCGCTCGATAAAATTTTCGCAATTCCGGAACGAATAGCAGGAATATCGGAAAGTTTTGGTGGTGTCAACTCGACCATGGCGTATTGCCTGAAAACCTGCAGTTTAGGCTTTGCCAAGACCATACCAGCTGTCACAAAAAGAGAAACAATGGAATTATATTAGAGCATGCAAGGTGAAATTCTAAAGACTTAATTTCAATGTATGGAAGTCATACCTGTAACAAAACTAAATTCAATAAAACGAAATTGTTCTTGATTGGAAAAATTGTAGAATGTAAGTTACATCAAACGTAACGTGTAGTTTCATACTGGTATCAGTCGTGGATCTTTTAGTTTTTTTTTTATATCAGCTAGTGATAAACATTGTACAAGTACCAAACAATTCTTTGATGCCATTTTTCAGAGTATCGCTTATCTGTCTAGTTCCATGTTTAAAATAACGACGGAACTATGCCCTGAAGTTGTAAAGTTAAGCTAACATGGAAATGTGTCGATCAACCGTCAAAAACATTGCACGATTCTTGACCATACATTGAAACATGGTTATTTTCGGTGGCATTGCATGAAAATATTTTATCGTTGCCATTGAATATATAAAAAGTAGTTTCGTACTGTAATAATCACATTGAACAAGTTTTAGTCTAAAAGGAAATGCTTTGAATTGCGATACCATTTGACGTACTCTGGGGAAATCAATGGAAACCATCATGCACATTTGAAGCCAAGAGATAAATGACTTTCTTGTACAAATAAATCATGACATGACAACAAATGTTCGCTTTTTAATACGAACAAATAAAATATTCTACAAATTGTCAAATCAATCTCACAGTGCGAAACTACATGTACGTAGATCAATGTTATGTAAGGTTGTGAGCATTGATCGCGCACGACGTTGTTCGCTTGATTGTGCATCAAACAATTTGTTGATATAATGAATAGATTATGTCTAAAGCAATATGATTCTGAATAAATACTTTTAAGTAGGCCCACGGCCTTCGCTGGTAGTTGCGCTGCCATTTTCGTGCTTCTTCGTCCAGGAATCAAAAAACTGCACGAAAAGACACGGGATGTTGAAATTCCACCGTTCCTCGATACAGAAATGACGGTGACGTAATTCCAGGGAACGGATCAGAACGGATTTGATTCAATGGCGGGAAACAGCAGGTTATTCGATTCGCAATTTTCGGTATTAACTTTAGTACGTGTACACACGTGTATGTTGACGGAAGAATAAAAGATTTTAATGTTCGCTGACTAAAGATATATTCTAATTGACACTATAATAACAATTGTTCCTTTCTTCCATGCGATAAAAGTAAGAAAAAAATTTTATCTGGATCTACGAATATGGTTAGTTTTTTTCATGGTCGCCCACTTCGTGGTCGCCCTGCATGTCGGATTGAACAGATTGTTTGCCTTCATCACGAGGAGACGACCTTACATCATCAAATTAAATAACATATCCACAACTTTATAGACGTTTTGATATTGTGGAGCTATTACGAGGAAATATTGGGGTGGTAATCTCTTGCATTCGTAATAACATTTGTCTCTAACTTGTAGCATAAAAATCTACTTCATTCGTACTTTGACCATTCATTTTTACAGACTGTTTGCATTATTGCATTTATCCTTCTTGGTTTAATGAATTGTTACATATTTTCAATTTGCAATTGTTACATAATCTATTGGCGGTTTACTCTGTTAATCGGAGGTCATCTCACAATTTCATTTGCTCCTTGGATGAATCAACTTTCATTTATGTAAATAGCATCAAATTGAAATAAGCGATGTCTTAACACTTATTTACCAGATAACAAAATACTATAGCGAATAATTCTAGGAACGAAAGGAATACATTAATGTCGATAATAATGATTAGATCAACAAACATGGGTTCTGCAATAAAGTGTATTGTATTTTCGTGAAAAAGCCAAGTACACGTGTAAATAATTTATTGAGGTAAGTATATCAATTGCTAATTAAAAAGGAATTGAATATCTACCATCTAAAAACTAATTGAATTCACTTTCAACTTGTAGTGTTCCAACTAATCCCACTTCCTAACTCTCAATTCCGGTTCCAAGACTGACCAATTAGGCGAGTGTTTTTCGTTCGACAACCAATTGAAGTCATCCACCAATTGCCAGTTATTAATTTTTTGATCTAGCCCAGCCAAATTGAAATGTATAGAAATATCGTCATAGGACCAATTGTAGGGTGCAAACTGTATTTTCGAACAGTCTTCTATAATAGCTCTACTTGTAACGTGACAATAAACGTCGCAATTCGTTGAAGTATGCAGTCTAAATTGTTGACAAGCAAAAGCAAGGGAACAGGCGTTGCATCTGTCGGCAAATACAGACGAGGAAACTGGCCCAACTAAGACTATACAATTTTGTAGATTAACCATATGTAACGTACTGGGCGCCCCATATATCCTGATGAAACACCCTGACAGGTCAGAGAGCAAGATATCATTTTTGTTCACATTTTCCGCATCCAGAACCAATTTCTCATCCACCTTTCCCATTATCATACAGGCACTGTCGCCATATTTGCTTGAAAGTTTGTTGTTTTGGTTCGTCGCGTTGTTTACAATGCTGTCTGATATTTTGAGATCCTTCAGTCCGTCAGTGACATCGTGACATTTTTCCGACGGTTTTTTCAATACTCTACGATTTTTGAATCCAAACTTTTTCTTCGGCAATAATTTCAGCTCCAGCTCATCCGCCTCGATTTCGAGTAATTGCAGGTTTTCCTGTGCTCTGCGAATGTCATAAACCTTTAGATACATTTTGGATTGGGAAAGAAAGTTCTTCAATGTCAATATCTCTTTGTTTGCTTTGTCAAATATGGCAGGAAGCACGGATGGTGAAGCTGTACAAGCATCGTCTAGCAAGTCTTTAATCGTTTTACAAGACGCGTAGAAAGCATCTTTGAAATAACTAGACTGTTCGGATTCCACGGCAAGTTGCTGCCTTTCTTCTCTGCGTTTCTCGATCACATTTTTGCGCTCGCGATCTCTTTTGGTTATTCGTTCAGGTAAGCTACCCTCTATTAGAGTAGATGGATCCATTATTGTGACAGGAGCTATTATTCAACGCCGCTTGATATATGTTTCGTATCTACGAAGTGCCGCTAGATTCTGCTGTCTTCTGCTCTTTGTTCATAGATTTCTGTTTCAAAGCAGCTTTCCGCAATGACTCAAGAAAAGGGGTCTCGTTATTAGGGTGAGGTCTAAAGCGCAATTGCTGAAATCAGTAATTATCATTTTCAAAACTCGTAAAATATCCATCGGTTAGAAACATGAATTTCTGTTTGTTACTATAGAAACTGTCAAGTAAGTAGTACACCATGAACATTCAGTTATTATAAATGGTTATTTCAATGTGGATATAACAGTTGTAACAATAAAATCAGGTCTCTTCAATTTCTATGACACCCAATGGGCATGCACAAACATGATTCAAATTATCACGAAGGTTTGTTTTTAAATCACAAATTTCATTATTGTTCTTTATCAAAAAATTTTCGTTTGGAGATAATTTTTTGAGTTATATGCCTAGAATTGCCGATCAAGTTTTTATATTTCAGTACAATATCAGAGTGTTTCAGTATTACAACATCCTGACTTAACATTTAGGCCGACACTTGGCCAGTATACTATATACAGTATACAGTATACTAGCCAAGCTGTAGTCAAATAAGATAAATGTGGGTTATTTCAATATACATTAAAATCACCAGTGGTCTAATGGTTAAGTCAGATATAGCATACGATTGTTGCGGATGACTGAAGATCTTTAATATGTACTATTCCCTTGCAATTTCACAAGTATTTTAAACCAGAGAGACTGATTTCAAATCAAATTTGGTTTCGGGCAGCTAGAAGAAAATATTTCTGAATCTATTTTAGTATTTCATTAAACTGTAAGATTATTTGCAAAAGATAATCATTCACATTTTTTACAACATTCTATAATATTTCTACAACTTTTCCTGCTTTTTAGGTTTGCAACAGCTCTGATTCCACAGTAAAAAGTTAATTTTCTGAAAATGCAAATCATTCCAAAGTTACAACGATAAACTCGTAAAAAGTAAACTAAGAAATTATTTTAAAAGTGGATTTTACAATTGTCAGCAATCATTTTTTATTAGTCAAATAAAGAAAGGATTAATTGAAACTCGTACGAGATATTTACCTTCTCTATTTCGGAATCTTTGGGAGTTATAAGTTCGAACAATGCGTATGAGAAACCATAGGTACCAGCCAGCATAAGTAACACCTTGACAAACGCCATGGAAAATGAATGATTATTTGGCTAATTTCTGATTGTACTCCCAGACCATCTGATCTGTTATTTTGCTCTTAAGTTCGGGACTGGTGTATTCTTCAAATGCATAATATTTGTCCAAAATGTAGGGACAGTGTTCGCGACAGAACAATCTGGAACCTGATAAAAATATACTTTAACATCCAATTCATAAGCACCCAAAGGTTTGATCGATCAAGCTTGCTCAAAATCTAGATTGACGCTGTGTTTGAGATTCAATGATAAAGTCTAAAGATAAATAAATATGGTGAAATTTGGTAATCTGTGCGGGAGCACAACATAGCGAACTTAAGGCTAAATAATGTTATGAACCATTTTCAGTATTAGCACGAATTTGTAGTCCGGGTCAAGCTTGATCACTTAAATCTTTAGGCATATCCAACATATAAGCAGAATAACGAATTTACAGATATCGCACAGCTTAAATTAATCTAGGATAAAGAAGCAGCCAGTGTTAAGAGTTAAACGTATTTCACTTTGTTCCAACAAGATGATGCAGTTCAGTCTTATGCCCATAATTTCCAGTAATAATATTTGGGATACGAGATATCTAGCAAACTTTGATTTTCGGCGTTCATCAGGTTAGTTTAATCAAAATAACACGTTCGACTGCTGACTCTGACTGCTAGCTACAGCTTAGTCTCAAATTATCAAGTTAATGAGATTACTGCAGTTTCAAGCGTCAACTGAAACATAATCTTACTTTTATGATTAATGCATAGAACCCTATAAAGATTTATATGGATATTTAAGAACAAAAGTGGGATCAAAAGAGTAGAGAGCAGTAATCGATGAAACTTTACAACTGTCTTACCAAAAATAATTGATAATCCAGGTAAGGATTCATTATCATGCAAGTTTATGCCAAGCGATGAGGGGACAAAAATAATTCATGACCGAATTTTCGATTATGAAATTTTTTGACAGCCGCTTACTAATTGTTTTGGCTACATTAGATAAGTAGTAAGTACCGAATTTCATATGAGCTACTGTGGGTAGACATATCTTTGTTCGGGCAAAGGGCGTGTAGGTGTGAATTAGTATGCAGATGAATACTTTGGGGACAAAGTGTTTGGTAACTACGGGTGGAAAATGTTGAAGTAACGTATTTGGAAAATTACTTTTTCGGGTATTATCAATCAGAGTTGTACTCAAGAAGAGAAATATGTTTCGAGATCGAAGAGGAATTGGGATGTGAAACGGATAACCTAAAAGTCGACAGAGATTTAGGTACAAATGTTATTCGCTGCTCACCTCTGGAGTGTCTCAATAATTGCCACGCTGAGAAGCTGCTGATAAAAAGTATACACTCGGCTACGAGTACAGCCTTTATCCCGTTTCTTGTGCCTTTACCGATTCGAGATTTGGCTGGTTTATACAGCATACTAAAGAAGGTACAGACGGCTGATTTCCTAAAATGGAAATCATCTGGCGCCTGTGAAGTGAACACTGAATTTGCAGCGCTAGATAAACTACTACTAGTAGATGAAGTGGGTTACGTTGGAGATAAATTGGTGTGAGACACGGTATGGTTAAGGTAACGTTCCGCGGAGCGGGACTCTGAAATGGCGCAATTGTACTTTTAACTAGGGTTTCAGTAATTTTCATGTTCCACAAAAAATAGGGAATTTTATATTTCGCTGTTGATTCATGTACCCAGACTGAACCGTTGACTGGAGATATATAAGGACTGATAACCAATGAGACTTTTCGTAATCGTAAATGGACGAGATAAATTCATCATCAAGCGGCGTTCTCTGCGTTTTACCTTGCACGCGCAACTCAATTCGGCAAGCGGTCGGTACGTAAAGACGACAAGAATTGATGTTACCATCGCTCATCGCGTGTGCTCAGATAATGCAGAGTCGAATATTATTATGCATATGGAATGATGAACGGAAATAGACTGAAATTTTCATGTAACCCCATATGGACGCCGTATACTTTTCAACTACGCAAATTCATTTAGACTAAATTCCGCAATGTCAATCTAACTCCATCGGATCGATAAAAATGATGTTATCTAAACAGATGCACAGTAAACATGCACATAGCTGTAAACAGAGTTAGAAACCTTTTCTTCATGCAAAGTATGGGAGACATAGTCGAAGAAGTTGAAGGATGAAGATATATAGTTGTTCCGATATGTATGTACCTTACGTAATTTCTGTACATATGATTAGTTAATACTTAACTCGTACCGTTAACTGAGGATAATAATATGTATCTCCAGTCATCGCTCATATCTACATTCCAAAAGGTGCAGCTGATATATAAAAATAATTTCTTGACTGACCTTAGATTTCCGTGGTTTTTTAAAAATACAGTTTATTTGCAGCGGAAAATCCAGACCTTTATACACTAAAATATGGCTTGTAAATATTTTTTGGAAATTAAGTAAGAGCCGGTTGTTACTAATGTTTGAGTCGATGCTGTAACAAACCCCGATGAACCTCAGGAACCATTATCACAAAAGTGATGAAAAAAAAAAAAATTTAAAGATGTTCAAGGTTCCTTTTTTCAACTTCTACTCATATTACCTGGTTAGTTTGCGACTTTGTCCGCTGACTCCCAAACACAAAATTGTTCAGAAAATTATTAAGTGGCCCAGATTATAATTACTTTTATCTGTCCACTTTATTATACATTTATAGCATTACCCGAGCTGATTATTATGAATTTCAAGTATGAGAATATCTATTTCCGTCAAAGTCGATACTATTTTATCCGGAATTTCAGTATTTTTCCGGTAACCCGATTTTTGCGAAGAGAATTTACAAATTTTGCAGACTTAGGTAGAAGAATAATTTCACGAAGTGAAGAGGTGACATTGGTAGAACGTTAGTGAGTTACATTCTGTATGTTAAAATTAGAAGGAACTTGTTAGAAATTCATGTAATTGCTTGGTACTCGTTCAAAAAATATGCATGAGTTATTGAAACGGCATCGGGTTCCGGTGGTGGACTGATTGTTCGCTTTGGAGAAATATACATACATTCGATAAATTCCAAGCGATACTCTTCCTGCGAAGATCGCTAAGTATACAATAACGCCTGTACTGGTCTCTGAAATTGGTGGCGAGGCAGCTGACTTATGCGTAAAACGTTAAGTTATTGGTGCATAATTTTTTCCGCATTTTATGAATGTATCCTTTAAGTCCGGCCTTTACAACTTCCTCCGTAACTATCTGCGGGGCGTAAGAAAAATATTTATTGCATACGCGTATTATGAATTATCTTACTCGGTACGACCTTTAGCTGAAACAGATAAAGGTTCGATCAGCTGGATCGAACAAAGAAGAGATTATCGGAAAATAGAAAGTTTTATCAGCTGAAAAAGACGAAGGTATGGTTAGCACAATCACATAAGTTCATACACTGAATAAAAATGGCTCGAGTGCAGCATGATATTCGTTTTAATATTTGTTGCTACAATTATCTATTGAATTAATGAATGAAAAACTTTCTAAATTTTTTGAATCGACATCTCTTTCTGCTTATTAAGTTATTAAAGTGAATATCTTTTTCGACTGAACATTCTGTAGTTCTCAGTGCATTTGTTAAAAAATTGGTTTTGCCACCCTGATACAGAAAATAATACGATCAGTTAAACGAGTATTTCTGTACATTTCAGACATATTTCATAAATACTTACGCCAAGATTTTCCACTATCAGTATACACTACCAAGACTTTTGTTCCTGCGCGTTAAGCACTGGTTTTCAAACGCCGCGTTTTCTCATGACAGAAAGGTATCAAGTCCACGCACAAAAGGCATCGTGGAATTTGAGAATTTTATTATTCATCAAAAAATTCACCGAAGAGCTGGAAAATCAGCACGTCGAGAGTGCGTAACTCTTATCTACTGTTTGCAAAATCGACACGCAAAAAAACGTGTCCGTTTCCCGTTATTAATTTACGCGCATGAAGCTACGTCCAATTCTCGTGATTAATCTGCGCGCAACAAGGCGTGATAGATTAAACAGTCAAAAAATTTGTATTATCTGGGACTTGTCCCAAGAATTCTGTAGAAATACAATCCACATCTGCATCTTTTTGAATCAGACACATTGCTATGCTGATTGTTGTTCTCAGATTACAAATCGAATTAAAATGAGGAGGGAGGTTGATGGGCATGCATTATTGTGTGGCGTGACGGTCGGCGGTCCTCTTCGACGCGAAGTCTTCGAGCTCAACATCTCTCCCCATCTAGCGTACCACGGAACGCGATAGATGGTCCAGAGATGCGTTTTGCCAATTCAGACGATCACAGAGATCAATTGAATGGCATAGTGATCGGTATTTGAATAACGATTAAAAAATGGTTGCAGAGTGACAATAAATAGAAAATTCAATCTCGTTAATATTCAAATGCTTACAAACGGTCGCGAGACTCGAATACGAAGTCTTCTGGGAAAAAAATTTCTGTGATCGTTTGACGCTGTGATTACTAAAGTTATAACATCACGGCACATCGCGACCTTCCTACCCTTGCCTGTTTCCCAACGGAACCACCCAATGGAAAAGAAAGATTCACACACGCACACATGCATAAATCCCGCGACGGATCCCAAAACGTCCACCTACCTACCCGGTTACCTATATTCGATCTAAACGATTCTCCATATTTTCCAACACACATCATTCTTCATCATTTGCGCCGTGGTCACTGACTTACATTTTCGTTGGTTACCTGTTGGGAGCAAAATGTTTTTGTATCGTAGTCTGCCTTCTCGGAATACAGTATCGCGGTTGTATCCCGCCAACTCTAATATTGCATTTTTTATTTTAGTAAATGTTGGCAGACTATCGGTACATTAACCTTTTGTAAAAGTGATTAAAAACATCCTGAATGCCAATTAGCATTTTTCTAAGCGAGCTAAGCCTGCAGTTGATCAATACTTGTTGGCTGTTAAAAGATTGAAAATGATATATAATGTAAAATGCAATTTGATTACGTTACGTTATGCCAGACTTTGGAATTTCATCAATTTAACCATAACGTGAATAATTGAATATGTTCAAACCTCAGGTGAACCCACCACTTAAACGGCATCATCAGTAAATTCCATCGTAGATTATTACATCAGTTACGAAACACAATTCGATCTCGCGAGTGCCGAGTAAGCGATGGTTACCTGTCGCGATGCTCATTCCACTTTTAGCAACGTGTAAAATTTCTAACTTGAAGTAAGCTACGCTAAGTTGCATTGCGAAAAATAATGATTCGACTGAAAGTCAAGCACGTTGCGATCGTGAATGAGCCTATCCATGCAGCTAAGAAATCGAAGATTTGTGTAACAATTGTTACCGCCACGCCACGTGACAGAGGAATCCCAGGGAAATACCCATAACCTAACACATGCAAACTCACCAACGTTGCCGAGAAATGGAAAAGTTACTCGGAAGTCTCTGCTTAAATCTGTAAAATACAAAACAGAATAGTTGAATTAAATTAACAAATTGGCTTTTCAGTTGGCAAATTAATTATTACTGTTGTCTAGTTTCATATTTATGCGTTGCATGTTATGCGAGAACAAAAGTTCGGCTTCAAATGTACCACCCTGAATTATCAATGCATAAATAAAATAGGTATTATTACCTCGAGTCTCTGGGCTGCTTCACACTTTTACGTGTGTTAGTTTTTGTAGAATCTCAGGTTTATTGGTGAAGCGCCGCACTTTTCACATAATTCAGATCATCACTAATTTCTCATAATCCAAAAATCGGCACCGCAATAACACTCGATTCTACACTCACTTTTTGTGCTATCACAAATCATCCAAAAAATTAATAAAATTGACACTCGACGTACAGAGACAAAAATTGACATCACTGAAATCTGAGGTTACACAAAACAATGAAAACCCGGGACACGAAATTTACCTTCAACGTTCGCAGGCTGTTTTAATTTCAGTAATTCGGTTTTTCTTCAGGTTGTACGCTGCTCCTTGTGTATTATTCATAGATGAGTATGGTGGAAATACACTGATCGAAAAACGTGACACAACTTGTACAACGCGGTCTGAATATCGAACCGATACTGAAAGCACCATGATTTCACTTTGATTGTTCGGAAACGACTGATGCCGTACGGCGCTGAGAAGAGATTTAACTCAGTTCTTTGAAGGACAGAAGATAATAATTCTCCCGCCCTCTCTGTCGCTCTTCCTATAGAGTGGGGGTAAGTGCACGCGCCTGCCTAGCTGTTCTTCCCCTCTTGTGGCCCCTACTCCATGGGTAGAGCGACAGAGAGGGCAAGAGAATTATTATCTTCTGTCCTTCAGAGAACCGATTCAAATCCGTTGACGTGTGACTGAAGAATATACTCCAATCAACGGTTCACGGGATGTTTACGCCGTTGTTTACGCTCTATTTTCTGTAGCTCTGTGGTCCCAACGACCGGGTGAAAACACCACGTAAGCTACGCGCAATGCAATCTATGTAATGTTTACGGGATTACTGTAACATGCGACGTTAGCCAAAGTATGAATTCTCCAACTTACGGCGTGCTGCGTTGACTGAGGATATAGGTATACCAGTCAACGCAACTGGAAAACCTGCAAGTGTCAGGGGGTTTTTAATTTTGTCATGGTAATTAGAAATGATTTTTCGAGGTAACAAGTTTACTTTTTCCGTCGAGAAAACAAATTGGCTTGAACTGACATTTTTGTATACTATATTTTTCTTCAATTCGAATTGAATATCAACTGAATATCGAGTTAATAAATTGAACGATTCAAGTTTGAGTAACATACTAGAAATGGAAAAATGTCAGAGAAGACATTTCAAGACAAGTTTTAGGTCCTGGAACACCTGGAAATGTCATGGGATTTTGTTCCCAAAAATTTGTGGCCACCCTGTATCTAGCAGAATTTGGGTCTACAGCCGAAAATTGGTCTTCTCATCTTCTGGGTATGAGTATAGATAGATGTAGAGAATCTGTTCTTCATATTTGAACTCACCGTGTCACAATAGGTGATTCGTACGAAGAAACTATTATTTATTATTTCACTAAACATTTGACGTAAGAAAAACCATCGCGTAAATGCGAGCCATTCTACCCTGGCGATAATGATTTTTACGATTTCCGACAAATATCTAAAGAAACTGGGACATTTCGTACAATTTTTTATAAAAAAAAATAGAATTTTTATAAATTGTACATATGCACACTTTGTCATAAAAATTTTATCTAAATTTTCATGACGATTTATATTTTCAGTAAACAATCCCTTACAATTTTGCAAGAAAATTAATAATTTCTCATGAAAAACTATGCACATTTACAATTTTGTACTAAACAACACAAATGGATCAATTTCTGTAAAAATTCGTAGTAGTAGAAATTTTCACCAGGGTACACTTATGTATTAAAAGCGACGATGATCTACGAAAAGTACAATATTTCAAGAGAAATACGATAATTTACTAAAAATTCAATGCCAAAACTACGAAAGTGTCTGAACTTCTACTTAAACGCAAATAATAATAACTTAATCGGTTGCAGATATTGCCACACCATGGTCACGATATCTCAACTTGCAAATTAACAGACAAATAAATTCTAGAAGTGTCTAGAAATATGTGCATATACTTAAACGTATACGAACTGAAAAAAATGGTCAGAATTTGTATTATAACTGATTGCACTCATTCCCTAAATATAAGAATATTCGAAATATTACTGTTACAATTGAACATACCTTTTCTTTCTTATTTTACAATATTTACAAATCAGGTTCACATAAAAAAGTGAAATATTTTAATCTACACGATCAATTCTTCATTTAAATGTATTAATTAGTGTGAATAAATGAAATGGTTTCAGTATTGATGTAGAACTTGTAACTTAAATAGGAAATTGATAAAATGGTGCATTAGACATTTATTGATTTTTAAAAGATTTAATTACAGAATCTTTCTTCCAGTCTTGTTAGCTGTTTTATAATTTCAAGTTACACCTGAAAGATATGAAATTGCTTGAAAACATTGCTTGGAATAAAAAGGCGACGTTTAATTCTACAAAAAACTCAATTTAATTCTCAATCTTAAGCCTAAAGCACTTCATTGAACTTGTCCTACCAGCTCTGATGAAGGATTTAAAACCGAAATATATTTATTGTATCTTATTGATTCTATAATAATGTCTTGTAAGGACTATCTAAACAACCAACATTATGTGATATTTAGATGTTAGCTACAGAACATTCCACGTGAAATACATCAGTTTTTTTCTTGGGTTATTGTTTTATCTTGTATATACGCCAGCAGTCCACATGGAGTGAGGTTTTTTACGAAAAGATTTCAAAGTTTCTTGCCTTGCTTTCGAGACATAGAAAGAAAAACTTCTGGTTTAACTTCGCTAACAACAGATACAACAATTTTGTCAACCAAATAATTTGATTTTAAATACCTTGAGAAACTCCACAATATTTGCGGAATCATTTGGTAGAATAATTTAACTTTCCAGGAACCATCCACTGGCAAACGTCTAAGAAATTATTAATTCCTTGACGTACTATATTCTATGTAAATATTCAAAGCATTTTGTTCAATAGAGTATACAGATAATTTTCCATTATGTTAAAAGGTTGTAAAATTTCAAATCTCACATTCCACTGAAAATTTTGTTTTGCGTAACATTTTTCAATGTAAGACTTCCCCAAAGTGTTTTTGGCAGTCTTTGATTTTGAATAAGTAATTAACAAAATCTTTTAAGAATTATCATCTGAGAAGTTATGATACTTTTTTTTCTCATGACTGGTTGCTCTGGAAATAAAACGACTAAGACTTGAGACATTCGTTTTCACTCAAATTTTTTGAATCACTGAACGGCGGTGGGAAATTTTTCAATGTAAACACAATTTAAATTCAATTAAAAGAAATTCAAGATTCTCAAAATACGCCACTTTTTATTTTCATAATTTTTCTTTACAAAAATCCAGACAAAGTAACGAAAATTTGGAGCCCTGATCGAAAATGAGATCAATTTTTTTTTTCAATGAATTGTAAATTCTTTAATTAGGCTCTTGTAAACTAAGCCTGTGTAAGTCATTTTCTGAAACGGAAAATTTCTAAATACTTTGATTAAATTAATTTATGATGGTTTTAATTGTAATTAGCTACACTAAGTTCAAAGGAAATTGAAAATGAAGATTGGAATTACAACGAATTCGTAAATTTAACTGTATTAGAATTATTTTTATATTTTTGTTTGTAACAAAAATTCATGATGCAAATTTTATAGTGCAACCTAAGACTTAAAATTCTGATCTCTTTCGACTGAACCGATAATTTCCAATACACGCACTGGCATATGCGTTTGATTCCATAAGCCTCTAACAAACAGTTTTTGACAAAGCAAGACCATACACTTTAATAAAGTTCTTCTTATTCTTGAAATTCGTAATATTTCTCTGATGTTTAACATATTACTGATGATGATTACATTCATTATGTTATTCCTGAGTAGACGTATTGCACAAGTCGATAATTTCTATAATTCTAATGTTTTCATGTCAGCATTACATGTCCATTAACATTAGTTGCTGCTATAAACATCGTTTAAGGAGTAATCTGTAATCACAGATTCATTTACGAGTACTCAATTTACAAGCAACAAATATATGGTAATAAATATTAAATGAATTCCAAATTCCGAGCGTTATTTCTTTCGTCCTCCACATTACGGAGTATTGTAATTATGAAACATCTTTTTCTTCCTCTCTCTCAACCAGGGGACGTTTTCATGTACTTGCTTAAGGCATAATTTTAGTTTGGTAAGACGACATTTGGTGTACTTATGCGATACTTATATTTAGTACAGATACTACAAGCATTAGCAGTAAAATATACAATGGATAATATTTAGATGGGAGTATTAAAGAGAATAATACACTTCTGTACAAAATAGTTTTTGGAAATTTCTATCAAGATTATTAGTTTACAAATTACTACTAAGATGACCAAGATGCACCACAAGGTAGACAAGAATTGAAGTTATAGCACTGGTTCATCTGTAATGAATATGTTTATCTTACCATTTAAGTTAGTATTGGTAGTATTGGACAGCTTACTGCTTTTTGTTCACACAGAAGCATTTCTATTCTTAGTTATGTGATGTGATAATATACCTTATTGCTTAGTGAATACAGAATATGTATACATATGAGGCATTCCACGTCAACTCGACTAACGATTTTCCCTCACCATTTTTTATTTACTTCAGGATTTTTCATATAGTTCTCCGGTCACGAAAAAGCGCTTTTTAATTTTTTATGATTATTCAAACCTATCTAAAAGTTGTCATTTTTTAAAAGTCTCAACAAATTCTCGAAAGTCTTATTTTTCGTTTCGATCATTTTGACACCCGTTCCATAATGGGGTAATTTTTTCGTCCAATTTTTTCTAGTGCTTTAAACATTTTGAACACACAAGACACCATGTTTCCACATTCCGAAAATTCTCAAATAATTACCAAAATTTTCGTTTCCAATTTTGATTCTTTTGCTGCAAGAAGGCAGAATTTTTTGTAATTCTTGAAGATTTTCGGAATATTGAAACATGGTGTTTTGTTTAGTCAAAATGTTTAAAGTGCTAGAAAAAAATAGAACAAAAAATAATCCCATCATGGAACGGATGTCAGAATATAAGATTTTTGAGAATTTATTGAGGTTTTAAAAAAAATGTCAATTTTTAGATAGTTTTGAGTAATCGTAAAAAAATAAACTTTGTAAAAAATAAGAAGTCCTTTTTTGTGACCAGAGAACCATACGAAAAATTCTGGAGCAAATCAAAAATGGCGAAGGATTATCATTGGTTGAGTTGACATGGAATGCCCCACATACAAGTGTGTCTGAATTTGTAAATACCTGATTTTTAACATGCAGTATCATCTAACATTTTTTATTTGTCTACATTTTTTTTATCGCAAACCCACTCACAACGCCACTTTAATACATATCGATAGTAACTGCAATGATTTCGGTAATAGCTATTATAACAATACTGTCATCACCGATGATAATATCAACAGAAACAAATCAAGTTCACAAACTTTCGATTTCTAGCCTAAAGTACCATAGATACTGTTGCTAATTTATTAAAAGAATATCAACACACTTTTCGATTTGGGATTAATAGTTGAAGTTTATTCTTTTAAGTTACTTGTTACAGCAGGAAATATTAGCTGGCCAGAAAAATTTATTTTTGACACATCTTAATATAATAAAGATTAAAAAAGTTTCTTCTGATTAAATATCGGTTTTAAAAAGAATAAAAATAGTACGTGCCGTTATGGACATCACAAAAACATGTCGAAAATATAACACAACATTAGATTCTCACTCTTCTTAAACGTGTATATATATATATGTGTGTGTGTGTGTGTGTGTGTGTGTGTATGTGTGTGTACATATGTTATTTTTACTAATCCTAAAACAATGTTGTGGATCAGATGTTCAGTTATTGTTTCTTCTCTTACTTTAATCATTTGATTCGCAGGGTTGAACCAGTGTCAAATTCTCTAGACGTTATAATTTATTCAATAAACATCTATTAAAAAATGTGACGAGACGTGGTTTTGGTCTAGTATATAATAAATGTCGCATTAAAATTCGTAGGTTTGGCCACCACGTTTTATCTACATACAATATTTTTTTCAATTTATACAAATTGTTGGATGGCAAAAATAATGACACCTGCAACTATCTATCAATATTATTATCAAATATCGACTATCATTATAAATACGATAGATTTGACAGTTCAAAATGACCAGTTAAAACCAATAATTTATTTCAACTGATCGTTTGATATTTTCTGTTGACGCATTTTAGAATATAGGTATAGTGTTTATATTTCTAATGTGGAATAATTTTTCATATGCTCTTATCCGGTGATATTCACATACACTGACATATAAGACTCCGCTTTAAGATTGTAATCGCCTTACTTGCATTGTGATATAAATGAACTAAGGGCGTCAGTTTAATCGAAGGTGTACTTACAGACATCCATTCCAATTGTTTCTCGCCAAAGATGTTCGAGAGTTGACGATTTTTATTATTTACTACAATGTGTTATGCTCGATCTATTCCGTTAAATATTATACATTTATTATACCTATATGCATATTGGGGTGTTTAAAAAAAAAAAACTCTTTTTTACTTCGAAACAGGTTCAATAGTTTCGTGTAGGTATAAAAATATGTCCGTTAAAATTTGAACACTTAATATTAACAATAAGAGGTTGCGCATCGCACTTTTTTTATTTTCTATAAGAATAACACGGTATAAATGGTTTTTGCTCCTTCTGATTTTTATAACTAGCTAATGATGTGACATACAGGAAATTCACAGACATATTTTTGTAAAGAATTGAATCCTCTATAAAAAGGGTCTGTCGTCATTTTATGATAAATCTACTCTTTCAAAAATTATTACACACCTAAAATAATTTTTGACCTCAAATAACTTTTAAAAGACTAAATTTATCATAAAATGCTAACGGACCCTTCTTGTAGAGTGTTCAATTCTTTACAAAAACGTGTCTGTGAATTTCCTGTACGACACATCGTTAGCTAGTTATAAAAATCAGAAGGAGCAAAAACCATTTATCCAGTGTTATTCTTATGGAAAATAGAAATCCTCTTAATGTTAATATTAAGACCTCAAATTTCAACAGGCATATATTTATGCCTGAACAAAACTTTTGAACCTATTACGAAGATAAAATTTTTTTTTTTTTTTATAACACCCTAATGTATATACATACATATGTATACATATACTTACATATGTGTGTATATATATATGTACATGTGTATAATTATTTCTTTTTCTTTTTCTCTGAGTCTTACCCTAAGGCTTAAGTGCATCTCTCAATTCCAATGCTCTTAGATTATGTGGATACCAAAATTATTCAGGCTTGCTGCGACATCGTACACTACAGGCAACAACCATTTGTAGAATTTTTAGAATCATTGGATTAGGCCATGAAAATTAGTAGGTCAAAATGTGACGTGGATAGCCGCGAGTCAGGGTTGCAGGTAGGGTACATTTTCAGTGCAAAAAAACAGGTGTCATGCTGGTTCGATACATTTTTTTTAGATAAAATTTAGTAAAAACGTGTCAAGTTGGGCTCAATTTTTTATTGTATTTTTCATTGATATTAAAGCACACCTATACATATACGTATGTATAAATAATTTCATTCACGAGTTATTATCACTCCGAATGATAACTAATGTATTGAAAATTTTACCACACATAATCTCATCAATAGCCACAAGTTTTGTATCCTCAAATTTCTTCACAGAAACAAGTATTTGCTGTTCAATGTTTTTTTTTTGGTATTCGTGATAAACAACTCGAAAAATTACATCATTTTCTGATATGATAAATTTGCATTTTCATCAGAATGGTTGTACATAGATGTTGACGGGGAGATTGTTCTACTTGGCAACATTTTGTACTTTGCATCGAAAACGGATTGAGAATTCCAAGGTATTTATTACACAGTACACATGTACATCTATTAGATATATGTTTATATACATGTATGTACATATATTAGACATATGTGTATATATCGATAATTGAAAACATTTTATACGAGGGTACTTGAAGGAAATGTAAACAAAATTATCTAGTACCTTACACGTGGATTGTTGTATAACTTGGAAACACAAGAGTTAAAGTAATCTGAGTCTTTATGAAATCAAGCAAACTCAAAATGTATATCACATCTTATTTTCAATTTGCTGTTGGTGACATTTGATGAGATCATATTTGGTTTAAGAGTTTGCCCAACATTGAACTTGCATGTTGTGATCATCATGTGAAATAACTTCATGAAATGTAAATCAATGAAGTATGTATATTTCAGGTCAGTGGGAACATTTTTCTTCCACAATTGCATCTAGTGCAATCAGTTAGGGTGGATTTTGAGATTTTGCATTACTTCTATAATCTACAAAAGTTAAGATGACGTAATACGCTTTGTTTGTATTGAAAAATTATTATCACACATGCCCCTATTTTCACTTATACATCATCATCATCACTAATTATTAAGAATTCATTATCGTTTAATCAAATTAATTTGGCACAGCATTATCAACGGATTGTCTTTATCAATACGCTCCAGATAGATAATGCTTTTTGCAGCCAGACTGACAGTTCCCCATCTCTAAAAATTTGAATATACACTTCTTTTTAAGTCAAATTTAGAAGACCAGTATCTAATTGTAAGACATGATGTTTGGATTTCTCGCAAGTTGATGTTCAATATTCGGCAGCGACGTAGATGAGCAATCAAATTTTCAAGGAATTAGTAGATAATTTAATGCCAAAATGGAGGTAAACTAATGTTTCTCACGACTCAAGATAATTTAATGAAAAAATTTATTACATCAGTTGAATGGATATCAATGTCTATGAATTAAAATTTGTACCCACTAACCAATACAGTACATCCAATGGCCAGGCACAAAACACTTTATTTGTAGATCGTGTTGAACGTAACAGTACTTATATAAATGAGCGTTTGCTATTACGAGCTTAGTGGCATTTCGGTGTGAGTTAACATGACGCGAAAATTCGGCAAATCAATAGGCGTTGAAAGTGCTTTTTGCCGAAATAATTGCGAAATGTAGTATGGCTGGACTATAGAGTGCGTATACTTGAATGCACTAATTATGCGAAATGTTACATGATTATTACCCGTTTGAGGATACTGGCTTATGCAAATCAATTGAGCGTTAAGCGCTGTTTATATCAGGCCCGCGGTTGTCTCCAGAGCTGTGATAGATCAGGATATAGTAGAGCAGATTATCGAATTATTCATTTTCAAGGTATAGGGTCAACAGGGCAGTCTTTTGAACACCACAGGGTTATGGGAATCACAGTCTACATTGAACCGCTACGACACCATCTCGTGCCATCCACTGCCATTTGATGAACTACTTTCCGGCGCTGCTAAAAAATCAAATGGGTCACGATATTAATTGACGAATCACGTGAAAGCATCACTAGATGAAAACCAACTGTATATCCACGCAATTTAACGGAGCAATGATCTCGTACATATTTGCTGCTCGAGTTGTGACGTTAATCAAAAGCTAACTTAGAAGATATGGATATATTTTGTTGGTCCTTAAAATGAGCTTGTCTGAATTTTATCCGAGAAAATTGTCCAAATTGGCTTCAAACTGATAAATGAAAATCTGTGCCAGAGAGCAACTCTGTATTCAAATTAGAAATTGGCATCTGTAAGCACAAGTTGTTTCTTATCTGAATAACACTGATTTGTTGGTTTTTTTGAGTCATTCTTTTTCTCCGACTTCAGTTAGCGTTAGAAGAATCTAAAATTTACATGCATCTAATGTATATTGTCAATAGATACCGGTTGAAAAAAATTTCAGTGACTCCTGATGCAATATTTGATATGACTATACCTTTGATTTTCATTTAATTGAGGAGGTACGACGAGTAGATAGCTGAAAGAGTGGGTGCATTTTGCGAATTTTTACATCGAAAACCAATTACTTAGTTCGAGTGGGGTACATCGGTTAAGCTGTTTTTGAGATAGCGTGGGTACCACAAAAAGTCTCACCAAACAAAATGGTTGACGTAATTGTTGACACCAATACTACCTATTAATTTATTCTAATAAAAAAAATGTTGATGGAGCTCGGTGGGCAAACTTTTAATTGAAATAAACTCTGATCGAATTGTATATTAGATTGTCGAGTTATAAATTCCTAAAATCGCCCACTTTTTCAGGCATTGACTCATTGTTGCAGGCACCTCCAAAAGTTTCATCAGCTGGTATTGATAATACAGCTTGGATTCATATGATTTGCGAATTTTTTAAATGTTGACTACGCAGGTACAGATTATTTTTACTAAATTCATTCAAAGCCGATTTAGAAACTGGCCTGTTTAAAATTCACCGTGACCCGTTTTTAGGGCCAGCTATTACAGACACTTCGAATTCAATCAGAATTAGTTCTCAGGTTGATTATGTACTTCGACTCTTTCTTTTCTTTTCGTCAGGAAGCACAGATTATTTACAAAGCAGATATACGATACATGGATAAACGAGCTTGTGCTTCGTACTTTTCTCAGATACGCTAATGACTACTTAATTAGAAAGTAATTAGAAAAGTTCCTCAAGCTCATCTGGACTCACCAGTCTTCACACTATCTGACCTTTCTGGGGTAGAGGGTCGGGGCCCCCATATCCGTACCGTACAGTCATCGGAAACAGAAGCCATCATTTGATGATAGACAGGATTCCAAGATACGCAGTTAACGGTTCTACTATGGCCTACCAGTGTAGCTATAGGTGATTCTCTCTTTATGTGCCAAACGTAGACTTTGTTATCTACAATCATTAGTTGACAGTAAATAAATGTTTCAATAGGCTAATTATAATTTTTGTCTGAATTTCGAAAATATTTGTACGAATTATTGCACTTGAAAGGTGTTACTTTCATTGATAATAAATCATATTTGCACATTAATTCTACATACTAATAAATGTAAATTTAATATGAAATTGAAATCTGAACATTTTGCAAAACCCTTGGCATCGTTATTCGTGATTTTCCCGAATTGTAATTTTTTCTCGATTTGCACAATTTTGTGATTTTTAATTCACCATCAACAAACCTTCGCTTCCAGAGGCAACAAAATCTTGATTAATACCACCAAAGCAGCTGTGTATTGTAAAATGTCCTTGCGTGACACCTTGGAACCTCCTTACAAGGCAACGATCTTGCAGATCCCAGAGATGAACGCCTTGGTTCGCTACATTCAGTAGAGCAAGTCGGTCAGACTTATTCACACTGAAGGACATTACTGGATGGTCTTCTTGCAGTCTATAAGGATGTTTTTATTTCTTACTTGGATACCAATATTGGTCATTAAGCAATGTGTAAGCATATTTCTAAGAAAGAAAAACCACCGAAGATGGTCATGATCGTTCATTTTTTAGAAACTGAGGTAAAGTTTAACGCAAGAAATAAATGGTAAGTATAACAAGTGCAATAAATTAGTATGCTGATCAAGTATTGTGCCAATAAAGAGTTGTTAAATTCCAATTGGACGGATACTTATGATGATACTTACACTGTGAAGTCGCACAGATCGTCGAAGTTATAGCCACGTATGCGGTAATGTGAATCAGCTGCTAGAACAGTTTTTCCATCACTTTTGCACCATAAACACTTTACTCGAACACCTTCCCATGAGTCGATAACATTGCCTTCCATATCCTGTAAACAAACGTAGAAGTTATGATAAATACAATAGTGCATTGCAGTTTGAAAGATATAACAAACACAGGCACGACCAAAGTGAACAGGTAGTTAAGAACTCTCATGATGCATGTTAAAAATCTTATTCCGATTTTTTAAATTTGTGAGCAAATTAAAAGAATGTTGAAACTTACACATTGATAAAATTGACCTCGCAGCCCTCCAGTAACAAATTTATTGGCATCACGATGCCAGGCGCATGCAGTCAAGGAATCCTCTGGGCTTTGAGTTAACTTCACTCGAAGTTCACAGTCAGGTGTTTCGACACTCCAAAGCCAAAGTTCAGGGCAATCTTCAGGTCCGCAAGCAATTAAATGACTGCTGTCGGGGCTCCACGCAATTAGTGCCACTCCGTAAGAGTGTCCTTCCAGAGTCTTTCTATGCGTCACAGTTAAGGTGTCCTATAATATAGTAATATTTTATACATAGAAAAGTTCAATCCTTTATAATTTTCTGACAAAAATTCCACAATTCGAATTGTTGTGGTGTAATTCGATTACAGTTTTATTCATACCGAGCATTGATACTTTGAAATATAATGAAGTGAATGTAGCGGCGAAAGTTTTCATAGATTAGATGTAACTCAGTGGCTCTTCATAACTCGTGTTATATAGTCAGCCATAATAACGATATTCATTTTCAGTTCATTACAATGAGCTCTAGTACGTGTATTAAGTTCATAATATGCAGTGTAACATATGTAACAAACAAATGCGTTCATCTAAGGAGGTAGATCCGAGCAGATATCTGATAATAAATGGGTTAATTTTGGGAATATTTACTCTACAACTATTCATTTAATACAATGTGTAGAATTAGTTTTTAATTTTTTGTATTAAAATGTAGGTGCATCAAGGTACGTTTACAAATTTTGTTTACAAAAAGAATTGTTTTTTTTGCCAGTCAAGGCTAATCGTCTCTCATAGTCTGCGGTAACAATTATTCCTCATTGTTAGCTGATCTGAAACACAAAATCCGAATTAAAAAATTATACAGTCAGCATTCTTCCTTTTCTATAAATTAAAATTTCAAAAAATTGACAACTAGTTGTATTTTGGGTTCGATATTTGGTCAAAAATTTTCAAATTTTCATTAAATTGCAAGAATCTTTAGGATCATTGGTAATAACATCGACTGTCGAAAAACATTGTCTTTAATTTGTAGTAAAGATTAAGCCGTCAGGATAACATAGTCACTAGTTTTGAAAACTACATGTTCAAAAAATCAAAAGTTTGACAAACATTGATGTGTAAGAAAATTAAGCCATTTTTTTACCTTACCTTACCTTACCTTAGTCAGCGATTCCAAGGTTACAAAATCATTCCTCGGCTAGGCTCGCAGCATTTTCAGTAGTAAATTGATTGTTTGTGCTGAGCAACTTGGTTACACGACACGTCCTGCGCTCCAAAGTCAACTTCACAAATGCATTTTGCATCCTTCACCTCGCAGTACCGTTCAGAGTTCCACTGAACATTGATACCCGAGGTGTTCACAACTTGAAGATAGCATTTGGTTTCCAAGTCTAACAAATGTGCTGCAATGTTAGTGTCAAAGTTGACGATATTTGCACATATGATCTGTTTTGTGTGCTATCCACCAATTGTTGTAGTTGAAGGTCTTATTTGTATTTTGAGTATGTCGTCCAATGCAGCATTGTGATAAATTCATAGAATCACTGGAAAAACTTCAGCAAAATTTAGATGAAGAGTAAATTTATTGCGATAGCTTTTCAATGTATCTGCAGTCTTTGATTGCCGCTGTAAATACCACGAAACGCTCTCCGAAGTCATGTAAAAAAAGATAACCACAAAAAAGCTTTCATCTTTTGCACAGAATCACTTTTTCATCTTATTGTGAAATTGTATTACATAGTATTTGTGTCGATACATTTCTATGTTAATTTTCCGTGTACTCCAAGTCTTGTTGGTTTCTTTTTGTAAATTGTAAGCTTCATACCGCTGCGCTTTCAGCTGCGTCCAACACACTGTTTTTTGACAATTCTGTGTAACTCTTCGTTTACACCATGTGCCATTTTTAAGTACAGCTAATCCGTTTATTTATATGACTTATTGCCTCTGCTGATATTTTTTTTTCTTCCTGCGCACTTGTCGATGAAGTCACATCACGTATTCACTCAAAAGCAGCTAATATGTGTTTGTCAATTACATCATCGGTTGACTGAAACATTGGTATTGTTAGATCTCAGAGTCCACAAAATTTTTTCTCAATCCAATGCCCATCAATCATATAGCAAAAATAAATTTTGTGTGTATTTCATTTGAGCTTCATACGTTAAGAAATGTCGGTACGCTTTTGACCTCACACGACGGATACGGAATTTTAACTTCTGTTAATTTCATGTGTTGACTAATAAATAAGAAAACTGCTATGAAATATAGCAGAATGTATTTAATATTGTGGTTCATGCTTGTTTCAAAATCACATGCATTTCGCAGTTATTTTATGTCAATTTTTGTTGCTGATTGGCTATTCCAAATTTCTGTTGACATTGTAATTCTCTCGGAATTTTGTACTTCAGGATAATTCTTTTTATCAACAATCCATAATTTCATTCGAGTCTTTCAAATTATCACATCACACAAAATCACGAGTCACGTTCACTGCTGCACAGTGGATGACAAACTGAGTTACGTGTTCCTTTTCAAACAAATGGTACAATCTTTAAATGAAATTTTAAGAACAAGTGGTCTGAAATTGTACTCCCACCTGATGAAAAACGTACTGCTTTAGTAACTTACTCATAACTTTCAGAATTAGTCACATTGCAACATAAAATTAAATACAGTACTCTTAACACTTTGAACTTCAAGTAAAAAATCTTTAAAACAAAATCTCATCGGATGTACCTCCTTAAAAGTAATATCTATTACTGGTTTGGTGGTATTATAAGTTTGTTTAAAATCTAGTCAAGTAAACTCAACCCACCAAACGCTGTTATTAATCAGATGACGGGTTAAATATACTGTGTAATATGATTCAATCTCTATATGCATTCGGATATACCCAAGTGCCGTGAAAATCTTTGTTTTACTTACAGGACAAACATCCCATACATTGACGGTTGTGTCTTTGGAACCAGTGGCAAGCTTAAGACCATCTGGGGAGAACTTGCAGTACCATACTTCGTCACAGTGGTCATTAAGTACCTGAGTTGTGTGACATGGGAATTGTTCCTTACTGCAGTTGTGGTCCACCAGTAGAGACACACTCTCTAAATTTGTCTAAACGAAATAAGTCACGATGATAGCTCGTTAACACACGATTTTTGGTCTTTGAGTTTGAAGATGTGCCAGAAAAATATGTAAATTATTTTTTAACACTTGTCCAAAGGCCAATTAACATTGATTCTTTCAATATATACTTACAAATGTCTGGATTTTTGTTGTGATTCACGTAAATTTGACGATCGCATTGTATTCAAAGTCTTATTTTACACATTCAGTAACTTTTGAAATAAATTCTATTTTAGTTATGTTAATTACCTGTGTCTGAGTAATGTGGTATGTACATTGTTGATTCTGCATTTCCACAGCTTGGCAGAGCAGCGAGTGCAAGCGACGTGGCGGAAGCATGACAGAAGGTGGTAGATACCTTTGCAGTCGGTCCATTAAGGCAGCTCTGGAGGCTGGACCTTTACCGTCCCAACCAGCCCGTGTCTGTAACAAAACACATACAGAAAAGAGCCTGAGAATAGTATACGGCAAAGACAACATTAGTGTTCTTAGATTTGTACTTTGTTCAACGTGTTTTATATTTTTACCTGTAGTTCATCGCGTCCACTGCACATCATAAAAGCTGAGAGCTGATGAACACGCCCAGTATTATGTCCAAGAGGAGTGAGTTCGTTACGTAGAACTTGTAAAGCTTCTAAAACCAAACCCTCCTCCAAATATTCGAGGTATTTTTGTTCTAGCAGCAAAAACTTCATTTCCTAAATAAAATTAAGGTAGAATTCAGTATATTATGCACTTGTAGATTGAGTAAATTGACAAGATTAGGTTTTTACTACGTCATTAAATAGCAATGTTCCCACCACAAGACTCTGACTGGATCCATGTAGAAACGACTTCAGTTCATTAAGGTCATGATCTGCTTTATTCCAATCACCATCCATTACATGTTGCCTGAATTTTGCTGCAGAAGGATGATCAAGGCGACATCCGGACTCTTGCATGAGCAGATCGGCTGTACGACTAAAAACGATTATGCGACAATATTAAAGCTTACAGAAACGAATATAATTGTGCGTTACAACTGATTCTGGCAAGCATTGGAAACATTTCATATTTTTTTTTTTTTTTTAGAAAAAGAAAGGACTGAAAATGGCTATTGGGAATCAATCAGTGCATGTTTAAAAAAGGTGTATCTAACAAATAATTCTACTTTAATTAGGATTATATTTATGATTTTGATCATGTATGACGAGATTGATAGCTAATTCATAAATAATTTTTCATTTTGTTGCATCATTTGAAAATCAGTAAGTATATATATCGTAAGATGTAACATTGCTTTACAGCAAGACTAGTGGATGTCTAAATATTGAAACTTGACATTCCATTTCAATAAAACTGCTTGTAAATGTACAAAATAACTGCAAGCAATGATGAGTGGGGAAACCAGTCTGTTGTTGTTAAATCGTCACTTGTGAAAGTTGAAATTTGGTTAAGAATAACACAAAGAACCATGTAACATTGAATTAAAATTTATCATTGGTATATATAGTCCAATTCACACATTGAAATCGTCTTGATGTTATAATCTATGTATAACAGAAGGGTATTCACTATAGACTTGATACTATAATTAACCTTCTTCCATCTAATAATAAAATGCAATACAGATATGTCTGCAGCAGAACACTTCTTGGTGTAAATACAGACAAGTCGGAAGAAGAATCTGAGGAAACATGTCCTTCAATATTGATAAGTTTCTATAATACGGAACAAACATGTTTTTTCTTCATTGACAATGTTATTCAAGAAGTGGCCTTATTGTTCTGATAGATGGTGAGCAATTGATGATGACTATAAATACATACTACATTTCCCACTGAATATTGGTGAAAACAAAATTGCAGAATCATTTTGATAACAAATGGAAGAAGTTCAAAACTTTTAAATCTGGTGCAGTTTTGTTTTAATTTGGAAGAAGAAGTTTGGTGAAGATTAAATACCAAAAAAGGCTGATGGTCCAGTTGCAGAGAAACATTCATACCTGAGTCTGTTGAATCAGTAGTTAATTACTTTTGTCCAATATATTTCAGTGCAAATAATAAAACACACTACATTATCATTTTTTGTCAGACAGAAAATGTTCTATTTTTATACAACCTTACTAACATTCATTTACAAAATAGATCAAAAAGTTTTTAGCTAAAGGAAACACGTGTCATATAATTAAAAATTTGTATGGTTTCTTACTCTGGATTCTCACCAAAATCTCAAACTTATCTACAAAACATAATGCAATGGATAAAGTAAAGTACTATATACTGATCAGAAAAATTGTTTTGTTTTAACAACTGGCAAGTTGTCTTGAAATTTGTTAATACTACACTCTAGAATCCAAGCAAATATTTTGCGATGCATTGCAATTAGCAAAACTAGAATCTTTATGAATCTACATATGAAAAAATACTATATTATTTCAAGTGGTATTAGCAGAAATAATATCATGCAGTGTTGACTATTATCAAACTTGTTTGTTTTTGTTTGATAACTGACAGCAAACAATATTTGATTAATACGAGCAATAACGATATACAGTGGGGACAATAAAGGGTAAATAATATTTTATTACACCAACTGTTTCTGTACCAATTTTAGTGCGTCTGGTGTTCTACGAAGTTGAAGCTTCTAGTGTTAATATAACAAGTAGAATAGGTGAAAGAAATTCCGTCACTGCAACCATTGAAGGTACACTGGATGGTGAAAAATCATGAGCATACAATTATTATTTGAGTGAATCATTCTTTTTAGCCATCCTTTTAACCTTAAACAGTTAAAGCAACTGAAATTAATGTAGATATTTTGTTGTGTTAATGTTACGACGTCAATCTTATGGTTTTTTAAGTACCTTACAATGTTTAGAATGCAAGCCAATTATTAAGTAATCAATCGATAGATAATATTCTATACAGGCAGATTAAATAACTTTCAATTTTAGGTTTCAGGATGATGCAATAGATAGAAATAACAGCTTTGAACTGAAATGAATAAATATAAATTTAATTCGAATATTCACGAAATTGCTGTATTGCCAATATTACATGGTTTCTATATGACGTTGAAGATGATTAGTTTTGTTTTCAACTATCTTGGCTACTTTGCACTATTGCCAGAATAATTGTGAATTCAACTTGTCTATTGTTTCATAAAATTATAGAATTACTAATAAACGCAAATTCAAGGGGTTCCTTAAGTTTTATGATTAGGAAAGTAAATTCTCTAAGAATATCAGAATCATTGGAATTAGTGCAGAAACGTCTAGTCTGAATAAGCATTATATACTTTATAATAAGTATTCTTTGTGTCCAGATATTTAGGATTAAATCAGCAGGGCAAATGATGATCTTGTAAACTGCTTTTCAAACAAGACAAAACTATCATGAAAAAATGAACATACTCAAGTCCAACTGTCTTCAGATGTTGACCAATCAGTCGTACAATGTCTTGATTTGTTTTGTCCATAACTTTTGGCGTCTCCGAAGCTCTGTTTGCCTCTCTATTCATACTATTTAGATCACTGTCAGGTCCTAGTGTTATGTTGCCGTTACTATGTGGGCCTCCAGAGTCTGCGGAAGCTCCGTTTTGCTGAGGCCCGGGCGGTGCAGATAGACCATTAGATGCCTGCTGCATGGTGCTGCAAAATTAACATGAAATAGTATTTACCATGCAAAAGGTCTTTTGCTATATCTCCAATGGTCAAGTTTCTTTTGACCAGATTTTAAGATCTACAAATTAAGTAATTTAATAGGCACAATTTGTAAGCATCGCGATTTTGATATGGCCACAAATTATTTTGCGAAATTAATTAGTCAACATGATTTTAAATGAATGTTAATTTGCGCATATCGCAGACAAGTTTTCGCAGAATGATACAGCTTTTATTATCCAATTGTAAACTTCCACCACGAAACAAAGAGACTTGGATCATACATATTTTCTTTGTCTTCAAGTAACACGTAATTTATTACAGACGTCTGACTGTCGATTGTTGAATGTTAGTTAACAAATTCAATGCAATGTTGTAATGCAATGATGCTACAGCAACTTCAAATAGAAAAAAAAGTTAGGAGAAATATGTGGGGTATCATTTTTCGTTTTCACAGCGTGAAGTGTCGCAATTTCCATGAATCATTTCAGGCATTGACAAGTTTGCGAAGATAACTTGGAGGTTTACATTTGAAATTAGTGGGTATCGAACGACAAAGACTTCTCATCGGACAGAATGACAACTGCACAGGTTAGACCCTGTTAACGGTAGTCGGAGAGTGCATATCTTTGGTCATTGTATATGAAGAATAGAAACCGATTTATAGGCCAAGCTTGCGGAGTAGGATTGATGGGAGTGAAAACTGTAGGGTAAGAAATTTTGTGCCATGTCATAAAAAAAAGTAGGTTACTTGTCAAAAGTTTAATACTGATAATATTACGTGGAGAGTAGTAGTGAGCGAACAGGGATGAAACTTGAAACGAAAATTAATGGACGATGAACGAGCGGGGCAGTCGGCGAGGCGACGACGATTACCGAAAATTTTCCATCTCTAGGCTGGAGTGGAGCTCGTCCGCTGGTCTTACGGTAGCCGAGAGAGAACTACGGGACCTTTTGCGCGGTGGCGGAGCGAGTCCACCGTCGTCCGACTCGCCGCTCGAGGCCAGGCTTGTTCACGTACCACCCCGTTTTTCACACAATTATTATCGCTCGTTCCGTTGGTGGGGCAAAGCACGGAGCCACGATTGTACGAAAATTGCAATTTGCCCCCTTTCCTGCGCGATGCTGCACCAGCGGGGCTGTACAGCGATGGGAAAAAAAGAAGAATTAGGATTCTTGTACGCCTGCCAAAACGGACACGAAGTTACGAACAATGACTGCCACCAGCTGATACTTGTTTAGATCGTCGTTCACGTCACTCTCCTACTCGACAGTCGTTCTGGGAGGCGGTTAGGTGGCCCCGCTAGCTGTTCGAGCTTCCATATTTCGCAGCAGAGCGAGCTTCGTGGTCTGCCTGCTGCTTGTTTGACGAATATTCGTGCCGCTAGATGACGCTGATAAGGTACAAGAAAAGGTGGGTGAAACGGATCGTAGCGCTGGTTCGTACCCACTTTCTTATCCCTTGAGAGAATGTGGTATTCTTTTTAATTTGGATTCAGTTGGTCAGGATTCTGATCAGTCAGTCCTTACCGATTGAGTGAAATGTCACTTATTTCGGCTATAATCGACGTCTACGCATCCCTGATGCGAAAACACCACGGCCAGCGCAATCCTACGTGCAATGCCGAATACAAATATCCAGAAAAAGTTTTGTGTAACGCAACAATGACGCCAAAGAAATGTGTTCCTATAATTGAATTACCAATTATTGCAGGAATACATTTCCCAGTTTTCTTTTCGTATGGAACAGAAGTTTTTGGACGTTTTTGTTCAGCATCGCGGGTAGAATTGCGCTGAACGCGGTATGTTCACGTCAGTGCTATGGGCTTTGACAAGATAAGTCATATGTCGTGACGTTGTCCTCGGTCGGTAAGGACTAAGTATGGAATTTTCTTAACCCGTCGTCTGCACACCTCCACCACGACCTGTCCACTGTGCATTGGATCAATCTGACCGCACACAATATTCGGCTTTGAATATCTCGGTAATTCGAACTTTTCTTAACAAAATTTAGAGATATTTTTTGTAGTAAATTGATTAAACTTTAAGTTTATGCATTCACATTTTCAAAAATAAAAAATTTTGCTATTGGAAAACGTGCTTGAAGTTGATAGTACCGCTCAGCACTATAGTACAGAGAAAACTTTGGGGTCAAAATGACCGCGTGTGTAGACCAAGAGTTGATGGCGTTATTTTATTATCGATTGGGTGTTTGTTAGCAAACTCATCATGGGCCTTGATTCCCGTGGGAATTGGAAATAATAACGTTTAAGCGGCGAAAATGTATCGTAAACTAAAAGTAAACCATTTCTTGCAAAGTAAGAAGTCTACATTTTTCTGAAACTTGTCAGGAATTTCTTGCACTCAATAACCTGTTAAATTCAAGGATATCTAGAAATTCAGAAAATGTATTTTCTTGTGCCAGTGATTGAACAATATATTGATATTTTGACTTAATGATTTACTTGGCAACAATTTCTTTTGTAAATCTTCAACGGAGATTTTCTATAAAGAATCTTTTTTCATAGCAACTCAAGACTCGAGTACTACAGATACTCCGAAATCATTTTCTAGTTGTCGTTGCCAGCAGATTGTATAAAGAAACATAATTTTGTACCAATCTAAACAACTTCTGCAGTAATTCCTGAAAAAAAATTTATTGCAGTCTCATACCTGCAGGTTTTTCATATTATATGCTGTCTAGTTGGAAAACTAGGAAATATCTGCTGAAGTTTTTCAACACAACATCTTGTATTACAGAATTTGCTGTCAGATTCACATTCACATAAGGACACAGTTGATTGAGCCCAGAAAAATGTATACTTAGTTTATTGATATTAATCCCATTTCATTTATTTTTTTTCTTTTCATATCAAAAACAAAATCTGAAAGTTTCCCGCGATCCGCACCGGATTTCCTGTCGATCCGGTGTGGAAGAAGTTAAAACAAATGATTCATTTAACTGACCTTCATTCTAGAGCCAGCATAAGAACTTCCCGATGCGTTTCGGGCCCATAAGATATTAACAAATTGACGGGTTCTATAAAAACAGACGTATTTCGGCGCGTTGTATATTACGCACGTATCTCAAAAGATCCGACAAGTTGTGTATACAGCTTTATACACGCATGCTGTAGCATTTTTTCAAATACGTTTGTTCTAGTTTCCTAACAAAATACATCCGTTTTATCCGGCCCCCTGAAATACGTCTGTTCATGGTCGATAAAGTCCAAAACTTAGAGAGTTCATAATTAAAGATTGAGACCAAAATCATCCGCAACCGTTGATTCGTCGTCCAGATATCGTCTTACAAAAAACACGCGCCTACACATAAACATCCAGGCGTTCATGGAAACTCAACTTTTCATTTTCGGGGTGATCGTAAGAACTTCCCTAATTACTTTTGTCGTTAAAAAAAGATACGGGAAATTATAAAATAGTAGGTATATTATGTAACGCAAGTATATTTTACGCGTTTTTGCATGCGTGTTTTCGGTACATAAAGTACCCGTTGCTACACTACGCGCATGCGCATTCGCTGACAAATCGAAAGCGCGTAAAATGCTTTTCTCATATAAAACTACCGCGTGCGCCACGGAGATACGATCCTTCTACCCCTCACGTATTTGCATTTATTCGTTTTCAGCTCGCGCCCGCGCTCGCCTACGACTCATATCGCAAACTTACGTTCGGCGTTCAAAAATTGTATTTGCTCCCATGATTGCCAACATACTATTATGCCACGAGTGCGGAAAACGGAAGATTTCCGATGATTGTGAAGTTTGCAGCGTGAGCCACAAAGGCAAGTACTGCATTCGTACGAACGCTGGTGCTGCAATTGCTCGAGTATTAGTGTGAACACTGCATAAGCCAAGGCGAGCGCCCTAATCGCGCGAGTCAGATATCGCCCATTCGCACCTGTGATACACGCTGTTTTTCCCAACACCTGTGAAGGAAAGTTTCATTTGAGAAGCAACGAGGGTGCTACTGAGAGCGCGTAAAACATTTAGATTTTGTATCGCACTGGTAAATCAAGCTGTATGTAAAAATCGATAAAAACAAAAAGTTTATTCCAATGAGACGGCTATTTTCCGAACAATTTTTTTGCACTGATCGTAGTAATCTGCCGCTGGTTCTAAAAATCTGATGAATTTCTTCAAGCCATGTGAATGTCCTTACTCAGATTATTACTGGGGTTGCAAATGTCAGTTTGGTTTGCATCTGGCGGCTAATTGTTACCGTCTTGTCTATTTACCACTACATTTAATAATTCTTCGGGTAATACAAGGAAATAGTTGGGTTAAATTTGTGCGTTTTACCACTAAGGATGTTCATGAATTAAAAATCAATAGTTTTTCGTAAATCAGGAAAATTATCGTGTTAACTAACATATTCATTTGAATAATTCTCATATTTAAATATACAACCGCTCTGCATGCGTACGACAACAGTTCACTGCAGTGCTCTAATTGTTATGTTTTTTTCGGTAGCGTTTTATTTCCGCAACTGATATATAGTGCACGAAACTTACACCAAATTCTTCTTACCCTAATTTTGCCTCATTTTAGTAATAAAAAACCAAGCTAGATGAAAGATTAATTACTACAACCGTGAAGTGTTCTCGCAGTTCCGTATCAGAGGTGCTTTTTTACTTTTTAGTCTCTGACCGAGTTGCACCTATTGTATGCTATTGTGTAATACTGTACGTGTGTTGGAAGGTATGGGAACACGAAGAGGGAATAAATAATTAATCATACAATATCGATGGTCAGGTTGAAGGTTTGATTAATGAATGTGATAACGATAAATAATACTGCGTAATGACACAGGTATGTATATATGTATGTATTTTGTACATGCAAGTATAAGTATATTATACTGCGCTTGTTCGAGATCACTGTGCGTAAAGAACTCGTTTTTAATTGTGCTACAATCAATGTCGCAATCGATCGTACAAATTTTTTCATTGTATCACAATATGCATAGAAATATTTTTGATTATCTCGTGATGAAGATGTAACTTTGAACAAAGTCATGTATGAGTATTTTCTACACGTTGCCTGTGAAAATCGTATGATATTTATTCAACTACGATGAGTTCGCTGGATACGCTTGTTTCGTATTTTAAATTGTAATATTATCAACATCTAATGTGCAAAATGGTCGTTGATTACAGTTCGTGTTTAGATACTAATAGAATTCAATATTGGTAATAACATTTTCAATGTTAATAAAGCTACAAGAAACGGTAAACTTGGTAGTAGCTGTCTCCACTGCAAAGAGAATAGCAATAATGTACAACGATTTTATTGAATGCAGTGAATTGATAACAAATGGTTTTTCCCACATTCGCATACAATTACTTTACTACGATTGTAATTGAAGCAGACGAAGGTGTATCCCTCTCAAGTCTTGCTTGAAAATTGCGATCAATTTCTGTAAAAATATTTTGCCCGACGGGTCATTCGATTAGAGTGACGTATCAAGTGAAGACCGATTTTGAAAGTAGTGAAAGCGATTCTTAACTTTTCAAGCAGTTTAATCATAATTCGAATTTGTTTCGAACTTGTTTCAACCTAACTTCAAGGAGTTTCTAACGACGTCTAAGAGATTTTAAGCGATTTCAAGTGGTTTCAAAATGATTACAAACTTGACGGTTTGAAAATAATTTCGAACCAATTATAAGTGGCTTCCAAGCAATTGCAATCAAAAAAGACTTGCGTTTTTAACGAGTCAATATCCGCGCCATTTTAGTACTGTTTGTAGATAAGTTTGGAATAGACGCCTGTTTACAATGTTGTTTGTATGAGAACATTCATAACGAGTTGCTGTGATTTTGCTACGAAATGGTATCTCTGGTTAAGAGGGGTCAAAAGCCTCTGTTTCCGGATTTTCAAATTATTCTTTCAGAAATCTTTTTACAATCAATAGTGTATTCTATTTTCGATCAAATTTCATGACGCATCTACAGCAGTTACGATAAATCAGAGAGAATCTGGATTTTTTTAATCAAAAACACTGATGTAACTACGGTAATTCGGAAAAATATTCCGGCCAGCAAAAATTGTGCTGATACCACAAGAAAAACTTGGTTGCTTCTGTCATGACAAAGTTTCGTAAAACACGAAACTGTTGTCGGAATTCTCCATCATGCAGGTGCGTATCCAAACAAAATTCTTGCATCATTGTTATTGTTCACTGTGTTTATTTTTCATCACCTCGTATGATGGTGATATAAGAAAACGATTAAACATTAAGCTGAGGAACGAGAAGATCATTATTTTCACGAAGAAACGGAAGTTTAATGACAAGAGGATTCGATATGTATATGTGGTTTAGTTGCACCCTATAACATCACCGAAGGTGAAGTCGTGTAGGAAATAAAGGGCATAGCCGGATAAGCAGGTCGAATCGGCCCCCGCTGAATTTTTTGTCGGTACTTCAGGGATCAATTTGGACCCAAATGAAAATAATTCAGTGAAAATTTCAGCTATTAATCTTAAACGGTTTCCGAGTAATTGAAAAAAAACCTATTTTTTAGTATTTATTTTTTTTTTAATAGTAAAATTAAAAATTTTTTTTTGCTGATTTTTTTTTAAATACTTACGAGTAAAAGCTGTGAAAAAATTTTTTTTTCTGATTTCTAGACTAATAGCCGATTTTTAAACTAAAAAACAAAATTACAATTATTTTTTTTTATGCCTATTTTAAAACATGCAATCACCAAATTTGGACAGAATACGTCTTTTATACCCCTCTGTACTCAGGAATTTTAAAAATTTTTTTGGTTTGGTGCAACGTCATGAAAAAAATTAAAAACCAATTTTTTGTTAATTATTTTATATTTCAACTGCTTAGAACACTACTTACAACTAATTATAAAATGTATTTATTCATAAAAATATTCATCAAAAACGTAAGTGGTCATCAAAATATTTGTTAATATTTTCGTCAATCTTCATCACTGTCTTCATTAATAACTACACAGCGCCCGGTATTATTGAAAATGCGACGAAAAAATTAAAAAAATTCCTGAGTACAGAGGGGTATAAAAGACGTATTCTGTCCAAATTTGGTGATTGCATGTTTTAAAATAGGCATAAAAAAAAATAATTGTAATTTTGTTTTTTAGTTTAAAAATCGGCTATTAGTCTAGAAATCAGAAAAAAAATTTTTTCACAGCTTTTACTCGTAAGTATTTAAAAAAAAATCAGCAAAAAAAAATTTTTAATTTTACTATTAAAAAAAAAATTTAAGATTAATAGCTGAAATTTTCACTGAATTATTTTCATTTGGGTCCAAATTGATCCCTGAAGTACCGATAAAAAATTCAGCGGGGGCCGATTCGACCTGCTTATCCGGCTATGCCCTTTTTATTTAAAAGTATGGGATTTATTAGCTACTAAACCAAATAAAACAAACCATATGCTTGATGGTATTTAACGTGTGTACTTGATTGTACAGTTTGTCAATTAGTCTTGTCGCACCCTTCGTACAAGTTTTTGGGTAATTTCAAGTTTCAAATATCACGCTGAAAACATTCGACTCATCTCTTGTTAGACTCGAATAATGAATAACAATTAATTCAACATTTTGTGACACGGATTTATTTTCGTTGATTTCAATTTCTGGGACGCAGAGTCCGACTAAATTAACAGATAAACTGTTACTTACCTAATCGAATAGTACCTAGTACCCAGTACCTGATCGAATTGTTGCCTCGTGAAAAAAAAAAAAAAATTAATGAAAAACACTGTTTTTATCACAGGAGTGTCCGAATAGTGGTCAAAGAGATGACAATCGAATCCAAATATTCGAACAACTAGAATAATAGTTCAAATTATTCGGTAGTTTGACAATTTAGTGCCCTTAGGTACGGCTTATTGTTAGTGCCATTTCACACTATACTCGACAATAGCTAGCAGGAGTAGGTCAATCGCTATTCTTCCATCATTAGTTAAGGTACCCAGTACGAAATGAAAATCGAATGATTCAAATTGACCTAAATAATTCGAAAAATTCGAATCGCACGTAGAATTCAAAATATTCGATCAATGATTTTGACTTGTTCGCTTACTCCTAGTTTCCACCGCTTGTTAATTTTTTTTTTTCCCTCAATATCGTGTAGCACGATACCGTGGTTCCTCTCGATGCGAAGAGAATGCCTAACAGGTATGCATGGGAGAATGAAATTAGTTGGCGGATCGGTCGCGCGGCGGCGCTGACGAAGGGGGCGCTTGACCGCCGAGGTTAGGTTAGTTAGGCGCGCACCTCGCGGCGACTGGCGAGCCCGAACCTGGAGGAATCGGCGTGTGCCGAATGCCAACAGTCACCCGCCGACTGCCGGTACCGCTGGTCGGTTTTTGTCGCAAGTCAGTTCAGAGCAGCGATCTCTGTGCACGCTTGCGGCGTCTTTGCACTTGGCATTCGTCAGCGAGCCGCTAAACGGGGTTGGTGATAAACTGGTGCTCGAGGTGGTGCAGTGAGAATGGTGAATGCGTATCCCAGAATGTGAACAATTATTTCGGCGGCAAATTATAGTCGCGGAAGCGTGTTCTGCCCGTAAGTGCATCGGAAGTCGAGTGAGTGCCCGCGATTCTACGAGCACAGTCGATAAGATAGATAGATAGATAGATAGATACTCGAGATAGACGTCGTTTACGAGTTTCTCTCACTTTTTCTATCTTTCTATCTCTCTCTCTTTCTCTATCCCCCTCTCTCTCTCTCTTTCCTTCTCTCTCTCTCTCTTTCTCTCTCTCTCTCTCGCTCTCTTTCTTTCTCGTTTCCCGCGGTGTGCTGTGTGTACGTAAGAAACGCACGAGTGTTGAGTTTACCGCCGCGATCATCTGTCGCGCGCGTACCGACCGGTACGCGTATGCACGATTATTGTTGTGTACAGTTGGATTACTCAAAACCGATGGCATTTGGGATGCCGCCTCTGGCTGGATGAACGTCTCGGCCCCCGGCGGAGAGGTGAGTTTGTCAATTAGTCAGTCAGTCAGTCAGTCAGTCGGATATTGGTTCGCCGGTCGCTCACGTGTTAATTTCCAAATCGAAAATACTTGTTATTCTTCTCCCTCCACGCGGCGGTTGCAGCATAGGCCGCGTGCGCTTCAGAGTCTTTCTCCTTTCCGAGAGAATCCCGGCAGCTCAACGCACCGCGTCAGCATTACGCCGTTTAGTTGGATTATCAGATTCCACCGACTCGTATCGGAGTCGCCTTGACGGCGGCTCGCTCAACGATCATTCGACTAGATTGTCTGAATCAAAAGTTGGGAAGAGAAAAAGAACAGTTTGAAAAATCACCGGCAGTCTTATTTTTCGCCAATACCTGAAAGTGGGCACGAAAAGGTTTCAAAATAATTGAATTATGGTGTTTTTTTTTTTTTTTTCAAATCCCTTTCCAATATTTTTTGACTCTGAAGACTTTTTTCATAAATTTCACATTGTATCATAGTCATAACGACAAAATATTATTGTTTTCGAATACATATCTGTTATACCGTGCTGATAATTCAATTTTAACCACTTTGGAGGTAACTATTTGTAAAATTTCATCCAAGCGAGCTCTGAAGATGAATAAAATAAACTTAAAAACATAAGAATCATATTGATAAATCCTTTTCTCCAATTGATGGTATCTTGGCTTGCGCTATTCATGTGTTCAGATTCATTTCCCTCATATAGTAGGGATGTCGTATCGTTTTTGTTCTCTGTCATCCGTGCAAATAACGTTCCTGAAGATTCTTCGGATGACTTTATCTCTTTTTCCTACAACTGTTCATTCACCTTCAATGTCTAAAGATAAAGATAAAGAATAAAGATCGATGGAGACTGCGAGTTATGAGTATTTATTTTGAAGTAGGCGAAATGGCGCGGAGGTAATAACAGTGTCCTACACCTACCGACTCGTTTACAGGATGAAAATGTTGATCGAGTCGGTAATGGTAGGAAGCTTCTGTACCGAAGCTCGCCACTCGTCGTTCGACAAGCTGCAGCGAGCTTTAAATGTCTGACTTTAACAATCTGTCTTATACAAATTGTTGGATGGTAAAAATAAATTCTATTCAACCGTGTTCCGTTCAAGCGTAATACCCAAGTGTAGTATCGCCTTAATAATAAATACGCACAATCCTCTGTCTTTTCACGTCGAGCTTCGACATTGTCATTCGGAATCAGTACAATAGGTACTTGCAGCGTACGACACTGAATCATGAATGGTGTTCGTGATAATAATCGTCGAGCAAGAAGCATGCACGCTTTCAGATGTCGTTACATTTAATTAAAATCATTTATTCACCTTCGCGTAACGTGAACTGTGACGAGGCGTGAAAGGTCGATGTAACTTCTCTCCTTGCCCTCCTCCTCCTCCTTCTTCACAGCTGCGGAACTAAACGAAAACCATTTCATCATACACGTGATTGTCCTGATAACTTTTGCCTCATCTTGCTTAGATCTTGTTATGCGTGACATTAGATCAAACATGATTCTGTGGTACGGTTATATGTATTTGAAAATTTAGGATCCTTACGGAAAATTTGTCAACTTTTCGTTCGGAATAAATGTTTTTATTGGGAAGGCCTCAAAAGCGATTTTATCCTGTTAAATATTTCTTCACGCGTTAACCTTGCGTGGTTCAATTTCATGTGTTATTTTTACTGGTATATAAATCGTGTTCAGAAACATTTCCAATACTGCGGAGTAAAATTGCATAATCATTTTAATTATTTACATATTCCACGGAATTCCTAAACGGATTCTTTTACTAAATGCTCACTGTCCTAGATCGTGTTCTGAGAATTATTTGTACGTATATTTACTCGCATAGCCGACCTGCTTGCGTGTTTCGTCCTTCTTTGTCTCTCGCAAAGATATACGACCATGCAGTTTCGTGACAGTAATTGTTTGAAGCGAAAATTAGACCAGCTGCTTAATTCTGTTGGTTTCTTTTTTTGTTGTTTGTTACGTATTAGCAATTAAGAGTCTGAAAGTTCAGGGAGAAGAGAACCGCTTAAAAAATGTTCAGTAATGTTATTTGCGCCACTGATAATGATGACGAATGAAACAACAACCCTCTTATGCAATAGAAATGAATATAAGCGAATTCGAACAATGAGACTGAAGTTAGCAACGTTAATGTAACGGAACATCCGGGAAAAAGTCATTATTGCGGAATTTTAGAACGAGTCTCAAGGAGTCGGCTTTTCAAAATAAGTGTTATGTTTATCGTAGTTTACTAAATTCAAGACATTCCTGAAGGCGCGAACTAACGAGTTTTCCTGTTGTTGATTCGATTCTAGCGTTTTCGGACTCATTTCACTGGAAGACATCACGAATTGTCTGAAATTTTTTGGACAAATATTGCATTGTAACATGTTGTACGGGTAAATGTAATAGTTGACAAACATCTGTCGGAATATACAGTTTGTACAAATTTATTTTCATCCAGTTTGGAGATAAGTATTTTGTTTTTTGATTTTAGGTGATTTTTGGACATCGCTATGATTGAAAAATTTAGCCCGGAACTATTAAAATCGGATAAAAAATACCAGAGTTGAATCAGTTTGAACGTTAACGTTATGAAACCTTTTCTCAAACAGCTAATTTTGCTTTGCTATATTGGAAATTGCTCGGATTCATTAATATTGTTGGATATTTTTTTTTTACGCTTACCAACTTTTGATTCACTGAGTCCAGCTCGTTGATTGTTTGCTGTTTTGTGATCCTGCAAAGTTTTGCTACTATATTTTTCGATTGTGGTAAAAAATGAAAATAGTTTAGGACTGAGCGGTAAACGGAACTAAAAATTTCTCTCGGTACAGTTGGTTCTGAATTTGGGATGCAACCTTCATACATGTATAATCCGCGTAACTTAGTCCCTGTGATTAAACGTAATATGGTGATATCCCAGGTATAACAGTACAGAAATGCCTGATTGTAGGCGCAGAACGGTTTCGCGGTCTTAGCTTCGGAGTCAAGTCTGAGTTGAATATTAATGGACGGAGTTAGGCTTTTATTTGGTCCTCGAGTGAAGAGGTATGCGGTAAGCATTTGTATGGTTACGATACTTTACAAACCTTTTTCGCACAGTTGCGGAGCGTCTCCAAGTGTGTTGGAAATTGTATAATAAGTCATTGCGTATCTGTACAACATATCCGGCATTTCATAATAATTTGTCCAACGTTTGGTTCTATGTATCCAGGATATTTCTTTTACGTCGCGGTGCCGTTGGCTACAAAATGTACTCGTGTTTTTTTTCAGAATTTTTTTTTTTTGGTTACTGCTTACTTCTAATTTTTTTCAAGGAACAAATTTTGTACCCACTTTTGTAATTTGACATAAAATCTCGAATATTCTGTGGGGAAACAACATGGTAAGTAATTATTTTCAGATGTTTTTTGAAATACACATGTTTCTTACTCTATTTGTCGAACCGATATCGAGAGATTTCATCCGATATCAAAAAAAATTACTATAAAAGATCAGACGGTTTTGTTCCTCAAAAAATTTGTAAAAAAATTTTATCTCATTCATTTGTAAAGTCAAGTTCCTTGCTTCGGACTCTACGTTCCGTATGTATGTCCAAGGAAAACGCGATAGTAGGAAAATTTTACGTTCTGGGACATTGGGAAATTTTTGGCGAGTATATGTTCTTTTTTTTTTTTCTTTTTTTTTACTGAATATTTATTTTTGAGGTGTAATTTGCACGTTTCTCACGAGTCTAAGGGTATAATGAGTAACCGTTGTAAAATTGCGCGTTCTTCTCATGCAATGAATTTCGCTTTCGAATATGCAACATCTTGAAATATCAAAGCATTGTAATTTCGTAACTTTTCCACACTCTACGAGGAAGTTGGAAAAGTTGCGACGCGCGTATTATAGTGATAACAAATAACAGTCTGCGGGAAACAGATCGATATTTTGAAACGGCAAAACCCCTTAAAATGAACCGTTCGTTGTACTTAGTCCCTAATTTTTTACGGCAAAAAGTTGCGATCCAATCAATTTATCGTGCGTACGGTGATCGCTGAATCTTTTTTCGTTCATTTTCATCGCTTTGCGGAACATAGCTGTTCGGTGTTCTTGCGATGTGTCATCGTTTATTCATTCTATTGCCCCCCTCCCCTAGGGGGATTTGGCGGTATTCGCGTACAGAAAGAGACACAGGAGTCAGCGTGCATTTAGCGGAATCCGTACGTTGTGCGGGTTCGGAATAGTTGGACCTGCACGATCTCCATATCTATGACTTATGTATGCATTTAGTTATTGGGGACCTGTTCGTGTGAAGTGATTGACAGTTTGACGAAATCTTATGCGGGTCATCGATCGGCCAAAACTATGTATATGCCAAGACGTTTGGATATACGTTATATCTTATTTTTATTTATTATACCCACGGCCGAACGCAAGAAGTGTAGAACATTCTAGAGGAATTTACAAGTGTGTGGGTATAACGGATGTTTTTTTTACGTGTAACTACACGCGGGCATTCCATGTCAAATCGATCGATTATGACCGTCACTATCTTTGATTTTGTTGAATTTTTTTTTTCCAAATGGTAGTGGTATGTTCAAAATCCCCAATTTATGAAAAAAAAAAATTATGTTTATTGAGCCGCTTTTGAGACACATACATACAAACTTGTTCGAGGAATAATTTTTATTATCCCTTGAGCACTCTGAGTGTTTCAGATTGACAAAAATCAATTTTGAAAGTTTTGAACAAATCGACAATGCCCTGAAAGCTTTTCCACCGCATTAAAAGCATGTTAATAAAATTATGTATCACGTGATGCTAATTTTTTTTTGATTGCATCAAAACTTTGAAGAGGTGTAAGCTAAATTAAATTTGAATCGATGTAAATTGCTGAAATGCTTGAAAAACTAAACAATTGTATCATAATTTTGTCATGAGGTTCGTTTTCTTTTAGATGAAATTTTCAACACACGTTCAACATTGATCTTATCGAGTCCAAGTTTTTCCAAATCCTCAAGGATGTAGAAAAAATGTCTACATCATAGTGTCAATCTTAAAATAATTATAATAAAACACGAATATTTCGAGGTTTTTGAGAATTTCAAACATAGTGGAACTTGGGGAAGATTTAAATATTTATAACTCAAAAGTGATTCTATAAAAAAGAGAAATGCTTACGTAATACGGGAATTTTGAAGATGTGGCTTATCGCCTCCTTAAAAGTTTTAACCAAATAAAAAATGGTGCGGATCGAAGGTGTTCGATTTGGCATGGAATGCCGTGTACATGTATATTGTAGATGAATATTCATCCCCATTTTCGTTTATCCGTTGCATATTTACTTGTACTTGGTGGTATTATACTTATGTGTCCATGCCTGTTACCTCTAAACAAGCTTTCTCTCGTTTTCTTGGTGATTTATTTATTCAAATATTTGCAGCCCCCGTTGATTCTTTGTTTACAGAATCTTACACGTATTTCTATACTTAAAACTACATACGAGGCGTTCACTACCGACTCAGCCACTTTTTTTTTCTCTTCTTGGATCTGTTTCATAATTGGTCATAAATTAGTAGTACTTAATTAAAGGCACTCCGTGAATTTTTTCAAATTTTTTAATTTCCTCGTTTCGGAAATATACTCGGAAATATATATATATATTTTTTTAAACCCGTTCTTTAGCCTTCTAATTATTAAAAATAGAGTAATACTCAGACCGTGGGAGGAAAAAATAGTTTTGCGAATAACCAATAAAAAAATTGCGGATTGACAGTTCTCATGGCTTCGGATGAAGTAAAAAATTAAATAAATGAAAAATAGATGTGAAAATTTATATTATTATTTGATTGCTTTTATTCTGCGGGAGCGCAGAATGGCATGAAAATATCGAAGACAATAAAACCCTATGCCAGAAAAAAGCTGATAAAATTTTAAGTACAATCAAATTCTCGGGAAGATTCGTAAGAAATATCGTGTAGAAACCTAGTTCAAATAGGATGCCCGCTTTAGGTTCAGGCTGTGATTCAGCTCACTCTTGTTTTCAAATGATCATTTCAGTTTCGTATATATTTACAGGCGAAAACTTATCCCTAGTCGAGAGAAAGGATAAGAAGATTGTTGATCAGTCAAGTCATAAGACATATCATCTCTAAAAGATTTAGTATTTTTTTAGTAGCCGTTCAGAAATTTCAAATAATTTCACAAGATTTTACGAGTCGTGCGCATTAGATTTTAACGATGATCCTTTCACGTGCGGTAGAATTTATCCTGCATATACTTCAAATCTCATTTTTTAAGATTACAATATAGTACCATCCCTTTCGATGTGCGATACTTGCAGTCGGTGTTGCCAAACGTCGAGTAAAACATATCGCTATATCAGTATCCAAAAATCTCTAGAAATCTCTAGATTGGACAATATCAAAAAAATCGACTGGTTTTTTTTCGAAATTCGAGTCGAAAATATTTTTCCAAATGACGAAAAAAGAATGCTGTCCAAGTTTGTGCTCTTCCTAGCAATATTTAGAGGTACAACATCGCGAATTTCTATTTCCCTTCAACGAATTGAACGTTTTATAAAAAAGGTCTCTTATCATTTTATGATAAATCTAACTCTTTCAAAAGTTATTTGAGATCAAAGGTCGACAAAGAGCCTTAAATAACTTGCAAAAGTCAAAGGTCAACAAAGGAATTTTAATAACTCTTGAAAGTGTAGATTTATCATAAAATGATAACAGACCTATTTTGTAGAGCGTTCAATTCCTTACAACAATACGTTCTGGTTTTATCAGCACTCTAACGTATTCGTGAGTTATGAAAATCCAAAGCTAAAAAAAAATGTCCCATGTTGTTCAAATGGGAAATAGAAAGTCACGATGATACACCTCTGAATATTAATGTTAAGAGCTTAAACTTGGACAATATTCTATCCTCTTCATTTGAAAGAACATTTTCGACTTGAATTTTGGAAAAAAAATAGTCCATTTTTTTATACAGCCTACTTTAGATATTAAAACCTCAGAAATCTCCAGCATTCGCCAAAAAACGAACAATCCACACAATAGTTAGATTGCGAGAACACATCAGTGAAAATACTTGTGGTTATGTAAAGTACCGACGGTCGGTAACAAAAAGTATAATCTAACTTTTTCGGACATTATTAAAACTTGGTCTACTGATCGGACGGAAAATCGTTAGGCTTTGGTTATCCGATGCTCCTTCGCAAGTTGATTCCGGATAATGGGACATCGGCCTCGTCGTACAGTGAAACAAAAACATCGGTTATTAAAAATCTCTAGAATTCACCAATTTTCTTAAAAGATCACCGTGGTCGAGACGTGTCGTAAAGCGGAGAAAAGAATTTCAATTCAATGTTCAAAAACTTGAGATTTAGCTACGGAATCACTGAATTGGCAACACTGCCCGAAGTCACCAGTTTTGGAACCAAACGAAAAAATTTGTGTCACCTCCGCTTCCCTCTCTCCTTTACTCTGCTGATATCTTCATAACCTGTTGTGTGGTACCGGCGAAGCCGTCACGCTGAAGCCTCTGCACAAACACTGAGTTTTTTTTTGTGCGGTATGCGACAAGTTCTGCATCAAGGATGCAGGTACAAGAAGCATTGCAAAACGAGGAGGACGAGTTAACGCATCTAAGCCTTGCATCAACTTCTTAGCTTATCTACACGCGTAGTGTTTCCAGCTCTGCGAGCATGTTGCGGAGGGAACGAAGCCATGATTTAGATTACTTTCATAAGGAAACACACTCTGAATCTGAATGTTATTTTACCGGCAGACTGAAGCAAGGTAAGAGCGGTCGGAATGTTTGCCAAGATGAAAAAAAAAAAAACAAAAACGACGGTTGGGTTCGAGACTATTTTACCACAAAAAACAAGGTTAGCAAGAATCACTCTCAGTAAAGTATTCCTTGCACGAACCCGAATATTTGACAATTTACTGATTTTTGTATACAATAAAGTATGAATACATATTATTGAACTAGAAAAATTTAAAGCCAAGTTACCGAAAATTTATTCAGAAATTACGACTTTAAAAATCGTTAAATTTATACATCACTTTATGGAGATGATATGCTCGTCACATTTTTGTTTAATAATTTATATATGCCGAATAATTCTAGATGGCTGATACAAACTATCCTACTCTTGTAAAAATATCCGTTACGACGACAAAAACGGAGCGTCACCGAATGTTTAAGAAAATAATAATAATAATAAAAGTTCGAGAAATGCCACAATCAGAAGAATTTTCTTAACTCCGACTTTTTAGGGGTTATGTTTAGTAATACAATTCATAACAAATTTTCGATTCCAGCTTGTCGTTAGGTGTAATAATTAATTATAACTCATTTTTATTAAGCGCCAGTCTAACTTACGAATGAGTTCAAGTTCACAAGTTTTCATTGATTTAAATTTGATTGTTCTACAATATTTTGATGCCTGTTCTTCGGACTTGACTCAAATTTTTAGTATATGGAGTGCGGATTGCTGAGAAATATTGTTCATTATTTGTGTGGAAGTGTGTGGTAACAATTTTGGGAAAAAATATGTCACAAAAACCCATGCACGTTTGTGTTATGTATTTACGAATGATTGGGAAGGGGTCCTACTTATATGCCCCGAAAAAATATTGCATTCCACGCAAGGAATACCTCAAGATGAGCATCTGGCGGTGATCTTGTAGAAGAGCTAGGCTGTAATATCCGTGAGCCTTTGAAGCTGAAAACATCCCTGGGAGATCATAAGGGGAGATTCGGGTAAAGCGGGGAATTATAATGGAAATCCGTGATTGTGTATATATTTACTATTCGTAGGTATTAGAGTTTGAAATTTGCTCAACAGTCTAAACTTGAAAATCAACTGCGCATGTGCCAAACAGTTCAATCTCATTGGTCAGCGAAATTTTCCCGCAGCGATATTTTTGTCTGCGATGCAGGCGGGCCAACGTATACAAAATGTGTACGTTTGAATTTTCAAATAGCATAAGCATTAAATTCGGACCGTTCTTTGAAGAATCAACTTTCCCACCCAATAACAAATGCTTTCCAAACCTTTCCGAGTCACTGCCTCAATTATTTGAAATTCTAACCTGGAAAATTCGTTTCAACTACAAAATGTAATGAAACGTGTTATCTTAATTGTTTAATATTGTGCGTCTTCCCTGAATGAGGTATACCTGTAAGATTAAAGTTGAAAAACAGTATATCTTACACTTGGCTGTCCCTTTTCGAGTGAATTGGGCAAACATCTCGGGAAATGTAAATCTTAATATAATAATGCTGATCAAGGTAGTTGCTAGTAATAATTAAGAATTAGAAAGCAGTAAATATATGCGGTAAGAAGTATGCAAATCCATAATTACATTTTTGCAGGTAGCCTGAAGATCTTCGATCAGGTCTGGTCCAAACGCCATGCATAAATTATCAAAAACAGCGATTGAAACCAGACCTCGACTCGATCGGTATCAGTTTCTACAAAATTCGATATATTTGCCGAGATATTTGACCCGTGCAATAAAAATCCGACATCCATGCATGTAGGATCTTTGTACTGCACCAACTGGCATACCTACAGATGATTACGGTGTAAAATGTTGTCAGAAAAAGCACCTGGGATGAACGTTTCTATCCATGATCGTTCTTTTTTTCACCCAGAGTTGGTATTATGCGGTCACGCATATGCTTTTTCCTCCCAGTTATGATCGGCATGGTTATGTGGATGTGTACTTATCTACCTCGGCATCATGGAAGCGAGTCTAAGTGTACTTCGGCCTCCGTCGTTATTGCCGATCACGGTTTACCAAGTTGGGTTTGTTGGTCGGTTATGGTGGCTACAATGACGTTGACGTTCCTTTGACAGGATCATGTCCTGGCCGGGTCGGTCGCCTCTCGCGTTCTGGACCGGCCAGATCTTGAATCGAGGTCACGTAGCCTCATCGTGTTCTCTCTACGTGCATTCCAGGCTCCGAGCGATAGAATGCGCGATACTCGCGAGTCCGTTGTACGCATTTATAGTTGGTCTCATCTCCTTCGAGCCCTCAGGGTTCTTCATCTCCTCACGTTTCTTCCAGATAGTTATTTACTTAAGTCTTTCGCATGGTTTTTTTCTTTGGGGGGGGGGGGTTGTCTTTTTCGCACGTGACACTCGCGGCATCGTTAGGTTATGGCTGTTTTCTTGTTGGAGCTTGTCCTTGATTCCGTCCGTTAACTATTCTGTAATCATTGCAAAAAATTGTATCGGTGTATGTACAAAACTCTAGATGCTACATCAATTTGGAAATCAAAAAGAAAAAAAAAAAATGAATACAGAGATACTTGTTCAATGATTTGCAGATTTTACGAAGTTATGCTATAATATATGCTATAAATTTTTTTTAAATGCGTATCCCATTGGTGAATATATTTATCGTGCTATTCAAAATTTTTTAAAACTTGATTACCGTTACTTCTCTGATTCAATTCTTTGTTCAAAATAGCGCTGCTACTATTTCCACGATTCCTTGCGAGTTTCACATACCTATGTACCTATAATATATAACTCACGCGATAAATACCGCTAACGAATAAAACAAAAATTTGCCACTTATTCGTTCGGTTATGCCCGAAATGCGCTGTAAATGATCATCTTTAATATTATCACGTAAAACTTGAACAGCAACTCCTTGAAGGTATTAAGAAAACGATATGTATATTTTTGCCACGAAAAGAAACTAATCATACGTGCAACACTTCGGATGCAAGTGATTAAACTTTGCGCACGGATAAAAAAAAAAATGTCAAAAGCTACTCCATGTAACTCGGAGGTAATGTCAAGTTTCTGACGGTGATCAGCCTAAATCTTACCCTCTGAAGTTTTCAGGTTTCCGTTTTAGCCTCTTTCTTGACTCTATTGTGAAGAAATTCTACGCTAGAGAGAGAGAGAGAGAGAGAGAGAAAGGTAGGGAGGGGGGCGGCGGCTAAATATTCGGTTTGCCTCAGGCGACGGAGTGATTATAATTCTTGGACTGAAATAGGTATCTTTCAAGTGTGGAATGCCAGCCAGAAGGGCGGCTAAGACAAAGCCTCCCCCCTCGATCCTTCTGTAGCGCTATCTTGTCAACCCGACCATCGAGTTCTCGGCAGCACTTCATTCTTCCACTACGTAGGCGGCGACATCGGCATGGCAGTCTTTCCGTTGCCGCACGAAAAGTTCACAAATTCTGTCTGCCTATGCCATGCGCCTTCAATGTGCTACGTTGGGACGAAGAGTGGAGTGGGTATATACGGGTGTTCTTCCACCGCAACCCGAGATTCGTATCTGCAAGATTCGGCCTACAGATGTTGATCGTTGACTGTGTGTCTCTGTAGAAGTGTTTTTTTTCTTCCACTTTTTCAAAGAAACGATTTATTTGAGTTTGCGTCCTCAACGTTATCATTCTCCATTTTTTCCGTGAGGGTTTCGCCGGATATTGTATGTTTCTATCGCTATCTAGAATCGAGTCGTAACCCTGTTACACAACTATGTTGCCCTATATCGTGACAGATGAACACGCAAATGCGCATGCGCTAAATCGTGTAATTTTGTTGGTAGATTCAATCGCGGTGTAAGATATGTAGGGGGTTCAACTTGCATTTGTTGAGTGACCGCATTTTAGTTCAGTTCATCAGTCTGCACCAGATGTCTCACGAACAGCAATCCAAGCAAATGGAATATGGCGTCCTCCAATGTTACGATCCTGGCGTAAACGTTTCGAACATAATTCCATGACAACCTGTGCAAGCTGTCAAATGAGTTGTAAAAATGGTAACTTAACGTTGTACTGTAGCATGTGTTTTGAACCACCTATAGTTCTTACACTGTAGTTTCAAATAATGTGCTCTAGAGTCTTTCGTCTGCTTGTCATATTAGTTAACTCCGTTGACTGAAGTATGCTATAAGACAGCCAACTATGGGTATTACTTTGAAACAAGCGAAGGGGTTTCGAGGGCGCGCAATTGCAATGTTAATCGAGTCGGTAACGGCAGGAAATGTTTGTATAAAAACTCTCTGTACCCTACCTTGCCCGTATGCTGCTCCGACCTTAAAACTTTGCCATTCGATTGGTTATCTTTAACAATCATCAGTCAACGCCAAATCATATCACTTTCCTCCAGACGCTAGCTATCAAAATTAATAGGCATCTTGAGATTATGTTGCGTTGAGAATTTTAAGCATTTAAAATGTGATGGTTTTGCAATTGAGTTCACATAACCTCAAAACGCTTGCGTGTATTGAGATTTCGCACTTGTGTCCAACTAGATGGAGTTTGCTAGCCTGTCGAAGAAGAAGAAAAACTTGGCGCACGTTCCAATAAGCGTCCAGTTTCCTGAGACTGTCAAGGTACACTTGGGGACAATGAATCTGAGACTGCTAATTTTTTACACTAGACATTTATGTTGGCAACGCAGAGAAACCTACAGCGCCATAGTCGGCCGAGCGCGAAACAAATTCAATCTCAATAAACTTAACATAACCCATGACCGTCGAATCTAGCCTTATAATACGTGTCAATCTAACAAGTCATTATCTCCGCGGTATTCTAATCGTGGTTTTACCCCCCTTAAACTATTTAGCAGAAACGTTACAACTTTTGCTTTTCACTGCTTCAATTGATGGAGAAGTCGTGTAAGGTGAAATTGTATAATTTAGAATAAAAGTTCGAAAAAAGTCTTTGGAAACAGGATTAAATTGATTTTCACGCTCATAGCTAAGTACAGTTGGTGTGATTTTGAAGTTTATTAGTGCGAAGGGTAATGATGTCGATAGTTTAGGCGTTTCTGATGGCATCATTAACTAGTATAATTTAAAAGTAACAACTCCAAATGCCTCTATTTGAGTAAGGAAACACTTTTTGAACGACTTTGAGATGTTTTGGACATGTTTCAGAAATTCAGGTTTTCTCTCAAAGGCATGTTTAAAATTCTACGTATCATTTTGCATTTTAAGTATAAAAATCCTGGAAATAAGCTGCATGAGATGAAGTTATATACCGGTAATGACTTTGGAGACATACAGCTGTGTTTGCAGCGCACACCGCGTTGCGATAAAATTTCGGTTACAGGTAAAAATGTTACTTCGGTGGCGCACGCTTTTTCAAACTATGTCATATGATAAAAGTCTGTAATGACAAGCGATTGGAATGTCAGATACGTGGAACGCTAAGGAATGTCAAATAACAACTGCTCGGCTCACGTAAAATTATCAGAAAAGTTTGTTTTTCGTAGGTGATCGGTATTCCAAAATTTTTCAATTATTTCACGTTATTTATTCAGGAATTCGTAGCGAGTGTTCCAACTTAATTTCATTTACCTTGGCAGCCGGACACTGTTTTCAAGTTAGGTTTCCTCCTCACCCAGAATGTTTCTCTGTATCTATAGTAACAGGTGTGCGTGAATTTGGTCTGAACTTGTTTGCACAAGCCCGTGCTGGTTCGTATTTTACTTGCACAAGATTGAGCATCGCTAGACTTTCCAGTGATGTTTCAATGGACCGCAGATTTTGCGAACCCTAGCCCGTTACCGTGAAGATCGAATCATATTTGTACCGTAAACCTGTGGTGCCACCTTTAGGCAAACTAAAACCACCATACCGTCCGTGACAGTCATTCGTTCACGGCGAGAACATTTCTTGTACTGATTTCGATAGTCTATAATTTGGCGTCAATTTGGCACCTTCTTATAACAAGCTTCCAAATCGACCTCAAAAATTGTTCTGCAGTAGTACGTACCGGCCAATTTTAACATGAAATGTTTTCACTGTTCGTTTGGTTACAACTACTTACGACCTCCCGTTCAATGAACCATTCAACGTCAACGTTTTAAAACTAAAAAAATTAAGTTGGGCATGACGATGACGTGTGAACTTGAAGATGCCTGTTGATTCCTCTTCCAGTTTCATGCCGTGGTAGAGTACCTGTCGTTTGACGGGCAATGGGTGAAAAGTGAAGAGTCAACCTCAAATAAGCCCAGACATTCTAACTTCTGGCTCACCTTACGACGATCACGCGATCTATAGTGTTGGTATAGCCATAGCAATGTTATCTAGTGTCACATCGGAGCGTGCAGCGAAGCTTGTTTAACACGGAAATCCGTCGATTACGGGGACAAGCGTTACGTGTGTATATACGGCACGACGAGGTTCGGTTGCGAAGGTACGAGTACCTACCTGTATAAGCAATCGGTATCGGAGGAACCCCGGGTAATGAATGAAGACATGAGAAACAGGCCATGGTGCTTTGCATTCGAGATCGGCATGACGTAAGAGATCGGTAATGCAACTGGATGAACAGAAATCGGGGACAAGGCAACGGAATAAGGATTCAAACACTCCTCGCATGCAAATTACGATTTACAACGTACCCGAACGTACCGTCGTGCGGACCCTTGTGCAGTACGACTATAATATGCCCGTACAACCGTACCCATACCCATGCCCATATATATTGCTGGCCATCTCCTCGACCAAGTTTAGTATACGCATAAATATGAAACGCTGGTAAATTACCCGCATATGCCTGTATAAAGCATTTCTACGTACATCCGTAGATATGGGGCGTTCCTGGCTAATTTATCCCGGGCATGAACCTCGTTATTTTTAATTTCGTCGTCCACTTGAGATGCCGTGAGACATCACAAAAGAAAGTAACGAATTGCAAAATTTTATGTTATTCATGAAATGACTTTCCTTATAAGTAATCGGTAGGCGCATTTCGTTTGGAGGATACGGTTCTTATTGCAAAGCAATTAAGAGACGTGAAGCAGTTCGATTCGAAACATTGAAAAGGGTAAAAAGATCGCAAAGTAAAAAGACAAGAGAAATTTTCAGCGTGGTAATTTCGCGGTCCGAGTTCGAGTCCCGATGAAAAATTATGCGATAGTTTGAGTGTATGTTTTTAACATCTAATTGTATATCTGCTTTGCAATCAGCGAAAGTATTGTTTTCAACTGCTTAACTTATTGTTGGATTAAAATGACAAGTTGTACAATGAAATATTCAAAATCGTACGCTCAAGATTCGATTAAGATTTATTAATTTTGTAGTTAAAAAATTCACTTTGACTTCACTTCGAGATGCAAGTTAATTGGAATATTTCATAATTCAACTATTACGTATTTTTCTGATTTGTTCAAAACACAAAATTTTCCAAGTTGGTGTTTTTGCGTCACGGTGTATATACACATCGCGAGATTATTGATACTAACCACGTTCATTATTAGCGGATTTGATGAGGTTTGATTCTTTTTTTAATCTTCCGCGTTCTACCTACGTAAGTATAATTGCGAGGTGTTTGGTTAGTCGAAATTTGCGTCCGATTTTTTTTGTCTATTTATTTTATAAAATGCAAGAAATGAAGATGAACGAATATATCGCTGGACATTCTTACGGGTCAGTAATTATTCGAATTATGGGAATTACGGGTCTTTCCTTCATACTCACCGATTATTATAATACATTCTGCGGCGGGTACCGAAGGCATTACGTAATCGCTAGAATTTTGCAGATGAATTCTCTGTGCTTACGAGGATTATACGGTCTATACCCATAAGTCACGTGAGGCAACCAATATTACCATTACATTAAATTACCGAGTTTGAATCTTAAACTCAGCGGCATCGGCTCATAACTGTCAAAGAACCACCTGCAACTTTTGTAACGAACGAGTTTAACGCGGTCAATCAAAGGATGTAACGACTCCATTAATCTACAACGTGAACGAAACGAAATGCGGAAACGTAAGCAGTAATTCTAACATTGGTAATGCGAGATGTAATTACAATTCGTCGAACAGAAACATGACGGAAACGTGACACGATGTGACGTCTATTATATAACAAAATATGGAAGATATTCGCAACAATAACATTTAATCCGAAATGGAATAAAATTACTGTAAAATCTTCAAACAGGGAACCGACCGGATATTTAATCGTGTTTCTTTATCGTAAGAACCAGTGTAGAATAATTTGAAAGGAAAAATAAAATCTCATTGCGGTTAATGGAAAACAAAACATGAATGGAGCCGAAATGTGACGTGTGCGAATTGCCGCGCGTGCCATAAACTAACGAGTACATACGATACAAGTAAACCTCCTAACCTCTCGACGTATAGCCAATAGCGAATACCACAAGTCTGAAGTCATCGGCGGTTCCTCGTTTTGCTTCTTTTTTTCTGAGGCCATTTTTCGGTCGGAGGATAATCATATGTCCAGGATTTCTCTAATTCGTAGCTCCGTATTCGTGGAACCAAAATCATTTACAGGAATTCACATAGTGAGTGCATTCCTAGCGACTGTACGTTCCGTCGTCTGATCAAATTTAGTGTACCTGCGCTACGATTTGAGAGTGGCTGTTTGCCAGGGCGACAAACTGTCGTAAATGTAATCTAAAAAATGTTGACAGTTGTCGCTAGTAGTTGTGCTCGGCACCAACTATCGGAATTTTTTAGGTTATGTACGTCGAAGCGAACTGTTGTCTAAATTTCTGACGATTGGTCGCTTTTTTCTTTTGCAATAATATCGGTTAATATGCTGCTAAAACATTTTTTTCTTCATCGTCGAAGCGTTGGTACTAATGAAATTTGACTTGCCTGATTAAAGGTGACAGAAAAGAATATTGTGAACATCCTATTTTTTCAGGTTATTGTGGTTACAGTTGTAAAAAATAATAAGAGTAATAAAAAACAATATGTTAAAAGCATATATCAGAGAAAAGAAGGAACACAAACATCGTATTAACAAAAATTTCATGTCCGGCTATTTCGCGTTTTAACAATGTACGTCAATATGTTGTTCCGCCGTAACTGCGTGGTGTAATTATAGCATTGAGTCGTTGTTAAAGTCAATTATAAATTGATTCGAGATGTACCGATACACCGCAGTTATATTTACACAGATGTAGTCCAGTCGTATTTATTACAGGTATTCAACCAATTGGATGATAATTGCTACGGCGTAATTGAATGTCGCGTTGTCAACCTTCTCATTCTTTCGTATCAATTTGCACGTATTAACTTTCATACGAGGCTTTCTTATTCTACAGATAATTTTGTACTCGAATTCAACAGTTTTCTTTCTTAACAAAAAATTTTGATTATTATTTTTTGTGCATTGAATAGAATGAATCTTTTCATAATGACAACGATTACGTTGTTTGCAATTTATTGATAGTTGGTAATATTTGCAATGTGCAAATGATATTTTTGCACCGGTTAGGCGCTGAATTTATGGATGTATTTTAATAAAGCCGGTCGCTCTGAGTCATCTGTTACCAGACCTGCTATGCTTTTCGTATTACTTTTACCGCCAAAGCATCGCCGAGAGTTCTACGCCGTCTGTCGGCCATCCGTGGTACCTTAATAACCGATATTCCATGCTCTACAAGTAAACGAATGGATAACTGATATTTTTGAATTTGTAAACATTACATTGTAATAGTATTGTGTTGAAATTTCATAATTTTTTTTTGAAATCTCTCTCTTCGCAGATTGGAGGTCATTGTCATAATTACAAAATCTGAAGCAAATTGAAAAAAAGTTTGAGTTTTAACGCATTAAATTTCGCATTCGTCCGAATTGTTTCTGACACTCCAATTGCCTTGTCAGCGTCATTCTGCTGGTCCGGATGAAGTCAAGTACATACATAAATGTTGTACAACGTATTATTGACGGACATAAAACGGAAAGAATTAATTACAATAAAAACGAAAATATATAGTAAACACGGCGTGAAAAATTGTTCTGTAAAATTGTGCATACACCGTCAAGCCACATGTGCAGCAATATTTATACGTCTACATATGTATTTTTGTAAATTCCATCGAGCGTATCGCGTATTCATTGTACATACTTATATTTGAAGAAGTTTACAAGTGTCTGAACGCGGGATTCACTAAGTTGACTGTGACAATATTGAGTCATCACCTTGTTTCTGTACCTACCAACCAACCATTGGGGTAACCTTAAGCGTTAGATACCTCCGTACGTGACTGATTTTGTTAATTACTCGGTAGCGTTTAATTAGCAACGAGCTGGGAACGAGGTGCTGTTATAAATTGAAATCTCAACGTCACGACTAGCAGACTGTCTCCCTACTTCTTTACCTTCTTGAAGAAATCATGCCTTTGCCACTTTTTGCTATCTGTTTTCCTATCACAAATGCTTCATCTTTTCCCAACTTATTGCATATTTCACGCTGCGTTGTTATGCGGCGAAATTGAGCGTAATATATTTTTCAAGAAAACTTTACGGAATATCATTTTTGTTTGATCTTCATGATACTTGTGTATTTTTATATAATTATCATGATTTTAATTCAAAATAGATTCCTAACGAAAACATTGAGAATTAAAGTGACCAACCAGCCCGCTTACACTCATTTGAAACATATTTCAAAAGGAATGCTCGGTGTGAAACTGAGGCCCTTTTTAATATCGCTGAATTTTGGAATATTCAAAACTTTCCAATCTTATTTCTGGTTTCGCAATTTTATTTTTTAATTCTGTATAATTTTACTAAAACTTTCGTACGCGAGGAAAAATAAATTCAACTTCCGCAACTCAATTTTCGTTTCTTACACACGTCACGGATCAAATGAAAAAATTTGCGTCATTTACAGAAATCGCAACGTCGGGGACCTTGGAAATGCAATTTTCATATTCATAGTAACTCGTGAGTTATTTAATTGGAATTTTTTAATGATACATTGACATATATATGAGGTATTCCATGCCAACTGAGAGGACATTTTCCCTGACCCCCGCCAATTTGCTTCATTATTTCTTATATGATTCTAAAACCTAAAAAAAGCACTCACCATTTTTTTCAGATTTTTCGTCCTAACCATTCTTTTTTAAAAAATGTTACAAACCCTTTTCTGGTCCTAAAAAAAACGCCATTTTTAATTTTTTTTCACAAAAATTCACATAACTTCTGGGTCCCAAAACAAACATTTTATGCCATAGTTCAGAGTGGAGAATTGATTTTTTGTATTTTTTAAATATTTTTTTAGAGGAATAATTTTTCTCATTTTGTACGTATACAAAACATATGTTATTTTTGTAACATTTTTTAAAAAAGAATGGTTGGAACGAAAAATTTGACAAAAATGGTGAGTGCTTTTTTTAAGTTGTAGAATCATATAAAAAATAATGAAGCAAATTGGCGGGGGTCAGGGAAAATGTCCTCTCAGTTGGCATGGAATACCTCATATATATACATACAAATCACATTCCTCACCGCCAACACACTAATTACAAATCGTATGCGTAACTGTCGCCATCTTGTATACAAATTGTATTTATCACCGCCGCCATCTTCAATACAAATAGTATTTATCACCCCCGTCATCTTAAATACAAATCGCATGCGTCATCTCCACCATTTTGAATACAAATCGCATTCTTCATTTCCGCCATCTTGAATACAAACCGCATTCGTCACTGCCGCCATTTTGAATACAAATTACATGCGTCATCTCCGCCTTCTTGAATTTGGTGATTTGCACCCAATCGATATAAGTACCATAACTGTTCGTGACCTGTAACGTGACAAATTTTGCAGAGTACCTCTGCCTAAACATTTCCAATGTTGCACACGATAAAAATAACAACAAATTATCCAAGTCGTACTCATTGAAGAAAAGAGAACATGTTATTGCAATCCTGCACGTATAATACGAGTGATCGCGAGGTTACGTAAAATGAGATTCATTGAATGCACGAATATCGCAGGTCAGATATGCCACGCGTTATGCATAGAATTTTCCTTTTCGTAAGCCATAAGTGTACGCACATGACATACCGATACTACACCCGGTTTAGCAACAGCGTTACACACCGGTATTATTCAATGTGTAATTAAGGTCACAGTATTGCGATGACGATCGTTGTACTGTAGGAATTAACTTGGTAGCCGGTTTAGATTGTCCCAACTCCTTGACTGTAACTGTGGCTTACTTCGTTGGGTAGGAACCTGGCACACGCATTGATTGTGAGAAAAATTTAATTTACTATATAGTTACTTGCATTATATATAGTTACTTACAAATTCTAGTCAAATGAGGTATTGTTATAATAACGGTCTGAATATTGTTGGAATCACAAGGGAATGTAGAACATGAAACTATTTATCGTGATGATGATGTATGGAGTTGTCAATCCTACGTCCAACCTCAAATTACGAGAAGAATTACAATTAGAATGAAGAATAGTTTTGCAGATACTAAACTTTCTGGTTTTAGCTAGTACCATACTCATTTTCATTTTGTACTCAGAACTGTAATTTTTGTTCGTGGTAAATAATGGAAATAGCAAAGTCCCGTACAGTAATCACAAGAAGAAATTTTTCTCTGTGCAGTGATTAGCGTTGAAAATTAAAGTGTAATATTTCACATGTCAATGGTGTATAAAAAATTTAATATTTGATTCACGATATGATCTGGTAAAAAACTTCGCCATTTTCTCAACTATATATTTTAAAATTCAAATGGGTTTGAACGAATTTTTTGTCTCGATCCGAAGAAAATGTAATATACGCTTTCTCCTTTCACGACAGACTATTAGAACAAGACTTATATTAAATATCCACGTCGTTGATATAACATATGTGTACAGTGAACAGGTATATTTACTATGTATACAACGAATACCAGAAAAAGAGAAAGTGTGAGAAAAGTAAAAGTGACGAAAAACAAAATCGGAGTTAAAAAGGAAGAGTAATAGAAAAGAGGTTATACTATCATTTTTTATACACACGCTCAACTCTTTCCGAGGTCAGGAAGGTGAACAATTTATTCCTAGGTTTGACGAGCCTGGATTCGATGTAAAAAATTATGAAATCTCCGAAGTAGGCGTTTAAGCGCATTGCTGTCTTGACGAGAAGCCTAGTAGAGCGACAAGGATAGTATTGGACGCATGCCAATCTGGCAATGTTGATGTTATACCCTTCAAGGTTCCTTGGTCTCTGTCTAAGGACTTTGCGCATCTGTCTTGTGTATGATTTAAAGACTAGAGGTTTTTAAACAATAGTTGGAAGTGATATTTGATGTATTATATTCAATTATTATTGAAAACTCTGTGAATTTGGTTGATTTCAAAAAACTTGAGATGATCGATTTTTAGTAACAAAAATACTTTGTTGAATGTAGTTGCATTCTTGTCTGAAATTGGATAGCAAAAGTCGTACATTATTCGCACACTCCCCAAATTTCAAATAAGGCCACCATATTGGACTATTAATTTTGGATTTCCTATTCTTTTTATCTTAAAATCGTGATTACTGGGTCTTGGTTATCGCAAAAAGTACCTAAAAGTGCTGCCAGTAATCCAGTCGATAAAATTGAAAAACAACTCATTAGTTCTATCTCAAGGTTCGTTTGTTCAAGCCGGAATTTTCGCGACGTAAAATTTTCATTCTTGTCGATTAAAATTTTTTACGACTGTTGAAAAAGTGGACCGAAAGTCGCACCGTCATGAAGCCAGTCTTGAAATGATTACAATAAAAAATTATACCTTCAAAATTTTTTTGTAAATTTTTAACTAATTGGAACTTTAACAAAGTTTATTGGTAACTCGGAAGTGATTCCATAAAAGAATCGACAAAATAAATAAATCGAGGGTAATGGGCTCGGTGTTCATCACCTAAGAAAGTATCAACAAAATCGCAAACAGCGATGGTAGAATTTGGTTCGATTTGCCATGGAATGTCTCGTATGTCACTTATTTTTTTTCCGAGTTCAAACAAATACTTTGCTGCGATACAACGCGTTTTGAAATTACTGGGTATGCAGCGCGTTCCCATAAAATTGATGACCGCACACTGTCTATGGCGATTATCATTCGAGTTGTGGCTCATTATACGAGATAGTTTGCAACTCTCGGGTGCTTGGAGACGGTATGATTATAAGAAAATATGGTAAATGTTCGTCAAAGCAGAGAGTAACTACTGTCTTTTGACTAGTTTTCACTGCTATAGACAACAAATTTCTTCCGCGTTCTCGTTAAACTGCAATATTTTAAATTCAATCACCTCGCATTACCTTCAACCTAAAGCGGCGCACGTCCTACAATCAATACCTTATTATGGTACCGTATAGACGTTGAGATAACTCACTCACTCGCTTACTACTCACTTATTTACTTGCGCCTCGAGGCGTTTACACATGACTACCCCTGCGGTTGACTGATTTTATGATCTTCTTTCAGAATATTTGTAAGTAGTCTATGAATATATATATATATATATATATGTATGTATATATATATATATATATATATATATATATATACACATACAATATACATTAGGGTAGTTTTGTGTCTACCTCCTTTTTTTTTTTTTTTTAATTCTCACGTATCCTTCGAAAAATTAGTTTTTATCCTCAAACGAAGCCTCGGTAGAAAATTTTAAAAAGGTGGCTCATCCGGTTTGATTTTTCAAACACTCTATACCCGAAATATCTCGAAAACTATACAAGTTAGGAAGCTGTACTTGGTTTCATTTTGTAGATAGTCAAATGTGCTTTAAAAAATATCGTGACTACTACGTGGCGTTATTTGTATCAGGTTAGAACACGGGTGAGATAAAAGTTACAAGGTAATAAGCATCTTTATTTATACAGTGCACTCAATTTTAAACGTCCGTATTGAATACAAGACGAATATTTAGGTGTATAGTAGTCTCGACCTTTTTTTGTTTTTTTATAAAAAATTTGATTATCTACAAAATGAAACAAGAAAACAGCTTCCCAACTTTTATAGTTTTCAAGATATTTCTGTCAGAGTGTTTGAAAAATTCAAACCGGATGTGACATCTTTTAGTTCCGGTTTCACGAGGCGTCGTTTCAGGCTGAAAACTAACTTTTCGAAGGGTACGTGTGAAACAAAAACTTGAAAAAAAAGACCACCCTAAAATACATGTATAATACCTATATGTATCGAAAATCTTATTTTTTGTTATGATCATTTCAAGACTAGCGCCAGGATGGTGCGATTTTTGGTGCACTTTTTTCAGTAGTTAAAAGAAAAATTAGAAAAATTCAACCGATAAGAATGAAAATCTTACGTCTCAAAAATTTCGGTTTGAAGGAACTATCCTTGCGATAGAATTAATGACTTATTTTTCAATTTTTTCAAGCTCTTCGGCAATTTCTATCGTTCAAAGTTGAGTTCAACTTATACCTTTTCAAAAATTCATGAAAATTCCCCAAAAAGAATAATTTAAACCTCTATACATTAAACTTTTAAAAAGCTTTTGGCAGAGTGTCTTTGATATTTTGAAAACGTTAAACATTGATTTTTCTCAAGTCAAAATTTTTCATTGTGCTCGAAAAACGTGAAGCTTGAAAGATTGGAATATCTGTAAGTAACTTAAAAATGATTTCATAAGCGTTGATTAAAAAAAAAATGCAGGTTTCATAGATGCTATCACAGCTTTAAAAAAATCAAGAATACGGGGAGTCAGAATATGGATAATATATTGGATTATCTCAGATTCGGAAAATATTTTTTTAAAGCTGAAACAAGGTCTCAACCGTAGTTTTTGTCGAGCTAAGACAGAAATATATAGATAAATTGGTTGTTAAAATTTTATCATACGAGTATATTTGGTACAACGGACCGAGTTGGTTCTTCTCTTGCACTTAGATTCTCCATATATTATAAATAATTTAGTAAGTGATACTATTTATGAACCGACATTGCAGATTTCATTGATCATTATTATGCCGATACAAGGCTCTTATTCGTTACTATTTGATATGGATTTTGTTTTTTGTACTTCATATAGTACGAATTGCGTACATTCGCTTCATATTTTGTATTTTTAAATTGTGTATGAAATTTTGCTCGGGCTGGAAATTCACTTACTAAAAAAAAAGAAAGAAACAAAAAAAAAAAAAATGAATTATTCTTCATCAAAAACTGAGTTATTTAACTTGAATAAAAGTCATTCGCTTTACATAAATGACGTTATGCGTGGAAAAGATTCTACGAAAAGATGTACACAGAGACTTCGACATCGAGTTAACTTAACGTACGACATATTCTTTACACAGGTTGGTAAATTCTTGTTAATTTCGTGGAGGTTAATTAACGCGGAGTAAAAAGCGCAGATACCCAATTTGCAATTGGATTGAATCGACGGGTCGTAAATACGTTTATATGGGTACACCTACCTGTGTATCGAGTTGCGCGCAATTTTCCTCTCAATGGAGAACTGCATGAATTGTAGTCATTCATTAGGCCTGCCAGCCTGCATCGCCGTTCTTTGACGTGCCGTTTATAGTGCGCCTACTATACATTCAACTTTCTACTATACAATACATGGCGCTGAGATAATGGTTAATCACCATGTTGCTGTGAATGCATTCCTCTACATTTTTTGTAATATACTAGCGAAATATATAAACGCGTATCGAAGCAAATACGTTTCGTTATGGGGACTTGTAATTATTGTGGGTTACTGTTTCAATTTCAACAAATCGTTGACAAAGTGATTTCAATCTCTTTATGGAACGAAAATGCTGAAACGGAAGAGAGTTTATATTATCGATCGGGTGATAAGCGATTGCTATGATTTCAACGATTTTGAAGTGACTGGTTTCCAAAGTGGTTTGCGAGTTCAACAAGTGAATACACGTGCGATTTCAAGCGATTTCATACAATTTCACGCGAATTCAAGCGAAGTTAAGGGATTTCGTACGATTTCATGCGATTTTAAGTGATTTTAAGTGATTTTAAGTGATTTCAAGCGATTTTAAAGCTACTGTTTTCCAAACTGACGTACGAGTTCAATAAGTGAATTACACCTGTGATTAGAATCGATTTCACGTGATTTCAAATGATTTCACGCGAATTCACGAAATTACACCTAATTTCGAGTGAATTCAAATGATTTCAAGCGATTTCAAAGCGGCTGCTTTCCAAAGGGGTTTTCGATTTCAACAAGTGAATACACGTGTGATTTCAAGCGATTTCATGTAATTTCAAGTGATTTCACACAAATTCACGAAATTACCCGTGATTTCGAGTAATTTCAAGCGATTTTAAAGCGGCTGCTTTCCAAAGGGGTTTTTGATTTCAACAAGTGAATGCACGTGTGATTTCAAGCGATTTCACGTAATTTCAAGTGATTTCACGTATTTTCAAGTGATTTCACGTGATTTCAAACAAATTCACGAAATTACACGTGATTTCGAGTAATTTCAAGTGATTTCAAGCGACTTTAAAGTGGCTATTTTCCGACGTGGTTTGCGATTTCAACAAGTGAATGCTCCCTCGAGCTTATCGAAGTATTAACTTTCGGCTTGTACGCGATCGCGGCGTTTATTCTCGAAAAGTTACATATTTAGTATTACAAAAATTGAGTGCAAATCTACCGCCTCATAAATTGCACTCGAATCACACAAAGTAACTATGTTAAGAAAAAGCGATTTGTTTATTTATGAATACCTGACGGCGTGAATAAACCAAAGCAAGTTTCAAGCGTTTGATGTCGGGAATTCTTCGGTTCACTCTTTCACCGCCAGGATTTTGCTACCACCAAGCCGCGGAACGTTGAAGAACTCTCGAACGTTTGATCGGCTTGATACCGAATCTTCTCGTTCTTAGCCGTCACTGACCTCGCGTTATCTTTACGCAACGTGACGGATGACACAATGCAGCGGCATGTTGCACCGTACCGCATTTTTCTCTCGTCTCTCGTCGCTGGTATTTCGTCTTTCGTATAATGCCTAACTGCATGTAGTATCTGCACTAGTCACTTTCTCTCCAACAGTTACCGACATTCTACGGCACTCCTGCACTCTCCTCTATTTATTGTCCATCTCGGTTTTCGACTTTCTTTACTTATTCAGGGAATTTCTTTCGTCTGAAATATGTCATGGTTGTGGGTTATGAAATTAACCCTAGGACCCTACACTTCTGTACGAAACAAATAACCTACACAGGGGTTTTCGCGCACTCCAGAACTTCAAGTTAACGCTGCTAACGGGCTCTTTGTCGTAGAAGAGTTTTGTTTCTTTCATTCGTAAGCCGAAAGATTGAAGAATAGAATATAATAAGCGATAATAAAATATAATAGAAAATGATAATAGTATATGCGAGAAAAATGATTTTAGCATACCGAGAAAAATTTCATTTGTTATAGTAACTCGAAAAATTCAGTAAAACAGGTATCGTTGAAACAAATTGTTTGAATATTGTTGGAATTACGGAAAACGAGGTATACGTAACCATTTTGCGCTATCGTCGATCCTTTTTTGGTAATTGCTTTAACATTAATTTATCTTTGCACAAGTATTAAATTTTCGTAACAGTTACAAGAAAATATAGTAACGGTGATCGTAACGAGAAAGAATAGTAACGGATACTGGATTTTCTGGCAACAGATACAAAACTAATTTTCATTTTGTACCTAGAACTATATTTTTCGATTGTGATAAAAAATGAAAATAGTTAAGACCGAGCGGTAACCGTAACTAAAAATTTCTCTCAGTTTAGGCCGTAAAAATTATGTGGGGTTAGGGGTACTCGTCTGTAGAGTTAAAGGGTTAAACATTTCTCGTTAATTGTAAAGTTGATCGTTACATTGTGGCTCAAGTTTTCTCAATATCATACCAGGCGGAAGGCTATTCCCTCTGGTCTTGGTTACATTTCGGAATTTCATTTCCTTGACATTGTTGGAAAGCGATACTTCAAAATACAATACACTAAATAGTTGTGGTCACTGTTTACTTCTTGACTATTTTCATTTTTTGGGTGCAAAACGAAGATTAGTTTCGTAGCTCTAACGAAACAATCGAATATGCTAATTATGTTAATTGAGGTGAATTTGATCAGAACAACTTCTATCCTATCTGTTCTTAACATGTTAGAGAAGATTTCGAAATTCAGTAATTACCGTATAAAGGTCTGAATAATGATTTATTTGGAACAATTATATTTCATTTTGATACTAAAGTTGTAGTGATTGAAGTTTTATTAACTGCAGCATGTTGCGTTCATGAACAAATGAATTTTCCACAAATAGTTGACGGTAACCTTCAACGTCTTATTGCTAGGTAAGTAATTTTAATTATGAAAATGACGAATGCAAAATTCTTGGAATTTATAATTACTCAAATACTGTTTAGAAAAAACACCTTTACGTTATTAAAATTTCGTTTCAGATTCTTATAGGTATATATATTAATACGGCGTTGTGGTAGAATTCCAATAATTTAAATACACCGATTATTTCCACGGTAAAATATTTGAATCGCTCTCACAGCTTAACAATATCATTAGTAAATTCCCAGATGCAGGCGTTTCAACATTATTCCATTTTGATAAACTTATACATGTATAACAGTGATAAAGAAGCGTTGCAGATAGTTGAAAATACCAGGAAGTCTGTCAATTTGACGATTAATCGGTTCAATAACTCAAAAACCGCGTGTTCACTGACTCTTCCGATTCCTCTATCGCCTTTGTCCATATTGCGGTATTATTTTTGTTTTCACGTTTGCCGACGTTCGAACGAAGTTATGGGAATTTTTCTCAAATCTTCTCTCCGTCTTTTTACGTTAACATTTTTTTTTTTTTTTCATTCCTCCCGCATAGCTGTTTGTAAATGTAGTTACGTTACATTACTTGTAATGTCGTACACGATCGCATGATCCGAGGTAATATCGAACGCGAAATACCTTCGAATCAGTTTCAGGCCAGGATTGTTTTGTGCTGTATCATGTACGCGTACGGACGGCGATGTCTTTCGTAATATCTTTTCGAAGGAATATGAGACCACTCACTCGATACTCGGATCGAGCACGCCAACGTTGAACGTGTAGCGACAGAATCGAACGAACAACAAACCCTCCGACCGTCTCTCCTAAAAATTTGAACGTAATAGGGGGAAAAAGGCAAACGAAAAAAGAAAAAATTACTTTCGTTCTTGGCTAAGAAATATTTCTCAAAATATCTGATTACTATATTTTTTTCCGTAGTTCAATTCGTAGCCGCGTAGATAAATTTGTTTTCGTTGAACCGAAGTTTTGAGAAAAAATTATTCCCATTTTTTTGAATTGAAAATACTGTCCTTGAGTTTACAACAATTTTATTTTTTTTTTCCATTTTTTTTTTTAATTAAATTTTATGAATGTACAACATCTCAAGAGTGATATGCTGAATGATAGCCGTTCACTGTACGGGCCTGGCATCGATGATTCTGTCTAAGTATACAGTGAAATGAAGAAAAAAATTGGAATTTTTGAACGTACAAAACTTTAGAGCGAATTTCCCGCGCTTCACGTTTTCAAAGTCTGTGGCGGCTGTAGTTTAAAATCTATCGCACCGATCCTTTTCAAACTTGGTACGTTATTTCTCTGTATAATTCACGAGGTAACGGTGTCGAGTTATATTTTTTAATTTGTTGTTATTTTTTATTTTACAATACAACGCGAATGAAGCAAGGATCTTACGTGTTAATTTTTAAAAACAATGTTCAACGTGCACCATTAAAACACCGAAATGAAACGAACGAGGTGAATTATTCTAGCCTTGACAAGGAAAGAAATCTTTTCCGCTCGGTGCGTAAAGCTGATTAACGAAAGGCGGTAGGTATAAGTTGTCGCAATGCTTCGCACACCTTTTCGGGTCGGTATATCGTTTTCATCGAATACCCCGCACTCGGGATCCTTATTTTTAGCTTAAGCCCCGGGGCATCGGAGTCCTGCCGCATGCAGGATTCTCGTGTGGGAGAATCGTCCAACAACCAACCGAAAATAAGAATTGCTCAGCACGAGCCTGCAGTCATGAGATGCAACAGAGGTTACCCGTGACCGGTGATCTTCGTTGTATATCTATAGGGCTCTTCTTGCCGCCGTACCTTATTTTCCATGGGGATACACGTAGCGTGTGCTCGTACGGAAATACTCTGTGACGATCGTACGCATTTGCATTTGGGTATACGAGTTACGGCTGATGAAGTGCTTGGAGTGTTTTTTTCCGACACAACGATCGATGTCGGATGTATCCTGCCACTTAGCATCGTAACGTTTTCTTTGAATCGCTATCCAATCCTTTGCACACGGGATTCCTGGACCTTATGACCTTGCCTCGCATGTACAGAAGACGGTACTTCTCTTCGTGCCCCCACCTTCTTCACCGCATCTTTTGTATTTTCAGTATTACGGTGCAACGGCACGGTTTAGTTTGCTATACTTGAGGGATTCTCCGTCAACTCGGCCACTTTTTTTTCGACCATATCAGATATGCCCCATAATTGGTTGTATCAAAGTACTACTAAAAGGTACTCTATGTGAATTTTTAAGGTTTTTTAATTCATTATTTGAGAAATTGCCGTGTTTTTTTTCAAACGAATATATCTCGGAAACTTGAAGTAACTGAAAAAAATGACTCTGCATAAAAGTTGTAGTTTTTTGTTAGCTTTCGAGAGGAATTTTTGAAAAAATTTTTTGAACAAATTAATTTTTTTATACCGGAACCTCGACCGAATTTGTGTGGCTTAATTTTTTTTACCCTAGAACCTCGATCCGTGCCACTCTGGCGATTTTTTGGCGATATTGCCACACATATTGGAAGACTCTGTAATTTTTTCAGCAGAAAAAGGGTCCTTTTTGAATAAAAAAAAATAATTTCTTCCTTTTTTGGTAAAAAATCAGCGTTACCGGAACGTAAAATTTTTTTCAAAAATTTCTCTCGAAAGCTAACAAAAAACTACAACTTTTATGTAGAGTCATTTTTTTTCAGTTACTTCAAGTTTCCGAGATATATTCGTTTGAGAAAAAAACGGCAGTTTCTCAAATAATGAATTAAAAAAGCTGAGAAAATTCACGTAGAGTACCTTTTAGTAGTACTTTGATACAACCAATTATGGGGCAGATCTGATATGGTCGAAAAAAAAGTGGCCGAGTTGACGGAGAATCCCTCACTTATACTCCGTTCTAGTACTCTTGGTACGTGCGATTTCCTGTTATCCTCAACCCTTTGAGTCGCACGTTATTGTGCTGAGTCAACTTTTATAACAAGGTAGTATTTTATCGTTTTTTGGGACGTCGATCCCGAATCTGAAACCTGAGAACAAATTTCAAAATTTCTACATGGCAGATCTAATATAGTGGAGCTAAATTTCAAATTTGATTCGAGATTCTATCTTATCAGGGCTGGTAGTCAGTTACCTTTTCGACTATTAGACACTTTTTTCAACGAAGTCACTTTTTGTTACTTTTTTCAAGAAATGATCGCTTGAGTCACTTTTTCGGTAGTAGTTGAGATTCATGTATAAATAAATTGGGTTTCACCATTTTTTCCCACGCGATATCCATTAGACAAGGTTTTGTTTGTCGTGAATTAAAGTATTTTCAACGAAATAATCAGCTTCAGCTTGACTTCGAAAAATCAACTGCGATCACATTGCTCGTTGTTTCTGTATCGAAATGTTTCGCTGGAAAGGACAATAAATTCGTAAGTTAATGTAACAAATGAAATTTTTCTCAGTGTTCATTTACTAAATATCGTGTACAGTGATCCATCTTTGTAATGAGGAAAAACAAGGAAAACACTGACGTAATTGAAAATAGATTTATTTGCGACGAGATGAATAATAGTGTAGCAGCACTCTTCGTTCAATTACCGTGCAATAATCAATTCTGATCAATCACTTTTGAGTCACTTAGGTCTGCAAGTCACGTTTCGCACTTTTTTCAGATGACTTGACTGTCATCAGCCCTGTATCTGTTTCTTTCTGTTGCATGTGTGTTAAAGTAATTACCCATAATAATACTACAATAAATGTCAAGGACGATCAAACGCATTACATCGATAGTTGTGCACCATCACTCGTATTTCAAATAAGCGACGTATTGTCTCGCACCATGTTAATTACGTCCAATTCAGTCCAGTTATAAGAGTTGAAATAACTGACTTGTGGGAGGATCCTACGTTTCAGTTGTCCCATGTAATACTTGTAAGTCAGCTTCCTCGACACTTACGGCCATGTGTTATGTTGGCACAAGAAGATTGGATTGTGCCGTATAGGATCGGCTCTAAGTCGTTTTACTGGAGCTGAGGATTAAAAAAATATGGCTAGATAATTTATAAACCCAATGTTCAGGAGCGATCCATTCTTCGGATGGAATGACAGTAACATGCCGAAGGTGCTGCTACCTGTCACCCTGTCATCTTCTTACGCCACGCATACGTCACGTTACTCCTATTACACGAACTCTCGGTAAGCAGGCTGGTCGGATAAAAATGTGTATTTGTACGCATTGCTGGTATAGATAAGCCGCGCATCGACCGAAGGCTTAGCATCTACAGTGTTGAAACACCTTTCGCTGAGCACAATTTCTTGTGCTGCAAAGAATGAAGCTTCTTTTAAGTAATTAAAGATTTTCGTGTTTGCACGTTGTGAATTATGATTCCACGAATGGTGAAACAAGGGGTTGCAGTTATTTGGAAAAATGAAATCCACTCGCCTGACACGAACCTGTGTCATTTGCTTTGAGAAAAGTGTGCCATCGTCGGTGAAAAAGGGAAATCACTTGTAGTTTCGATCGATCAGACTTGGTTGAAAGAAATTGTCACGACGAACAAATAAATGAATGCAATATTGAGCTATAAATTCACCGTCTCGTACTGTAAAGTAGCTGGTAAAAAATGTATTATTAGAATTCGACATTAGTGTCAACTCGATATTTCGATCTAGTTTGATCGATAAGGATTTCAAATACGTGAGTCAAGTTACAATCACGCCACGTGGAATAGGATCGAAATCTTGATGCAGTATCTATTAGCTTATAAAAATTTATAGGATTAAAATTCAATGTCGAAGGTGATCTCGAAATTTGGGAAATTGGTGATTCGTATTTTGACATACTTGATGCGATGGTGTGCATCACGCAATCAATTTCGTGATAACGTATCGCTGGTCAAAGTACCGGCTTTTGTTCGGAATTGGTTTGGAAAGGTCGAACATTTTGAGTAAAGGTCATCAAGTTTTTTGAAATTCAAATGTCAGCTTGCTATAATTGTAAAACGTAACTCCGTAGTTGATCGTGCCTGGGTTTTGTTTTTCAGCCAAAAATAACGAATCAAGAATCTCGTGCGCGATTGTTAAATCCAAAAAAAAAACAAAATTGTTCCGAATCGAAGAGCATAGAAACGTACTACGATCGTTGTATGGCGAAGAAGAAGCGTTCGGTCCACAACCAGTTATCACAACGACCAGGCTCGCATCCTCGAATTTCGTACGGGCTACATACTGCACATACACAGTATCCAAGGTGAACGAACTCGATAAATTGGAGAAAGCTCACCTCGATGGATGTGCGCCATTCATGTCCGTTCGATTATATTCACTTTTTACGCCACGTCATTTCTCTTACCATTGGGTTATTTTTAGCGTGCCCGTCTTCATGCTCCGGGTTCCGTGCGTGCGTGTATACGTTTTACGTAATATCATAAACATATGTCGCATATCTTTCACCCATATGCACCACCTTTTTGTCTGCATGTACCCACATACGCATTGATATACGGACGTGCACATCCATGTGTGGCACGATCACTCGGCACCATCTCACACTGTTTCGTATCGTATCGTATCGTATCGTATCGTATCGCATTGCATTGCATTCGAGGCTTGTAACGATTCGCTCTTTGACCATGGAACCTAAAGTCCAGTCTCTACGTCTGGGTTTCGTTTACCAGCATCATGTGCATGTAGGTACCTGCGTGTTCCTAGGTTAGGATGGCTTAAGTACGGTACCAAGTTTAAGTATGTATAGCTGAAGTTAAATTAGATGGGAATGGGTGATAGTATAACCTTAGGCGGATGGATGGAGTTTAATCAAGCATCATAATGAAGCGGACCAAGTCACCACATGGCGCAACCAACCGTTTCACTGCCAGCGCCATTGGCTTCTCATTTATCCATTTTTCGTTTTTACACTGAGAAAAATTTCATTTGTTATGGTAACTAGAAAAATTGAGTAAAACAGGTATCGTTGAAAAAACTTTTTTAATATTGTTGGAATTACGGAGTACGAGGTTACTTTTTTAGTTAAAAAAGGCTTTAACATCGATGTATTGTTGTGCCAAGCGTTAAATTTTCGCAACAGTTGCAAAAAAACGTAACGGATACTAGACTTTCTGGAAACAGTTAGAAAACTAGTTTTCATTTTCTACCTAGTACTGTATTTTTCGATTGCGGTAAAAAGATGAAAATATTCAAGGACTGAGCGGTAAACGAAACTAAAAATTTCTCTCTGGCGTGTGTTTCACGGTAGAGTCCGTAACTATTTTCACTTTCTTAGCATAATCGAAAAATTTGGTAACAGGTAAAAATTAGCAGCGGTAACTAAAAAATTTAATTACATGTTACTATTCTTTTTGATTTTGATGCAAAATAATTTGGTATAAAGGCCGCATTTAACACGGAACATGTATTAAACTAAACAAACACATTCAATGTCGCAATAACCACAAAATATAGTACCTATAGACAATTATAATTACTCTGAATAGTTACCGCGATATATTTTTGTTATTCCAATGATATTTGAACCGTTGTTCTAACGATCGCTATATGTTACTAGAATTTTCTATCGATAACAAAAAAAAAAAAAAAATAATAATAATGAAATTTTCTTCAGTGATTGAGAGTGCCGCGATAATCGATCCGCACCGTGCACGGAATGTGAGTCATAATGTGGATTTTCTCCCTCGTTACCGGCCGTCGTCGTTCCTCATCAACCGAGCACATATACCTCGTCTGCAAGCTATTCAACGGAAATATCCGCGAGCGCTCTGGGAGTACATGACCCTCTCCCGAGTCGACGTTTTGTACTTATGAGCGGTGGTGAATCGAGGAATTCCAATCTGACTGTACACCTACTCAGGAATCGTTTACTGCCAAGGCGTCAAGGCTGTGTCCAATTAGCATTAATTACCTTATAACGACTTTGAATTGAAAAAAAAAAAAAAACGTGCAACGGAACTAAGAAAACGTTTCAACCATAGACACAGGCACGTATATATGCACCTGCACCGTAGTCAGGACTGCAATGTGTTCTCACTTCCACTCATCGTCCCAAATCAATTTGCTCAAACAATAGGGTAAAATGGAGAATACCTGAAACAAATTTTCTCTCACGATTTCTTCAAGTATTATCTAGCTGTGAAAATGTCACATTCTTCGACAAAGACCGTTCAAATGCAAGCCTTACATTACCGAGTTAATCGGAATGTTTGATTGATAGGAAATTTTGTAATCATGCTGTTGGCATACATGTGAAGGATCCCAGGTATAAATTTCAAAGTAAAGTAGGAAAATTACATTTAGCGGACCTATATGTGTAAAAGAAGAAATACCGCAAAAGATGTAGTCAATCACGCAATTATTGTGTTTATGTCATGGTTCAAGATTCAAAGGGCTGGTTTTCATGGCGAAACCACTAAAATCAACGGCGTTCCAACGGTTCTGACACTTCTGTCAGTGTTTCACGTACTTTAATCGTAAAAAAACAATGCTTACAAGAATTTTGAATGAAAATTTTAGAGACTTTATATCTATAAATTAATTCCATAGTTCATTGGATTGTTTTTGTACCGATAACAGGAAACAGTGATTATCATATCGATCATGGTTTCATTGGAAGAAGTATACGACGGTTACTCGAAACCTTATATGTTTTCACGATATCTCATGGAATATAAAAACGTGTCTACGTTTTTACCTTTATATAAATATTCCCTCGTCGCAACCTTAAACCTTATACTTATTTATTTTGTGTACGATGAAATTAAGTCTAATTGTAATACCTATCTAAAACAGTTTTATTTAAACGTCTCAATCTGCAACCTACTCTATTTGATTTATAAAAAACAAAAAGAAATCAAAACAGATGTTGCAGTAGCCGAAAAACGATTTTTACTCATCGCATAGAATTGGAATGAAAAAAGGAATGAAAATATCTGTAGTCCTTTAATCTGTCACTAGAGATCCAGGGTATATACAAGTGGTCGTGTCGTGGCGCCAGCGGCGTCGTGACATCATCGGCGCTAGAAAGACGCTTAGTCGACTTGACTTGGATTACAAATGCGCAAAATCACCCGCTCAAACGGTTGAAAAATCATCCCAGATTATGAACACGTCCCGTGATTAGTACATCGTGATAAATCGATCTAAGAAAACCCCGAGTTTGAGTAATCGGTGATGCATGAAGAAGGATCTTCAACTCGAAGAATGAAAACCAAAAAGCGGCAAAAAAACCGACGATACAACGAGAGAACTTTTTAGTTTCTGTTGCCACTCAGTTATTAACTATTTTCATTTTTTACCACCTCGAAAAATATAGTTCTAGGTAGAAAATGAAAATTAGTTTTCTAGCTGTTACTAGAAAGTCTAGTATCCGTTACTATTCTTTATCGTTACGATCACTGTTGCTATATTTTTTTGCAACTGTTGCGAAAATTTAATGCATGTCCAACAATAAATTGACGTTGAAGCCTCGTTTAACTAAAAAACTAGAGTAAACCCAACAAACTGATTTTGCGTTGCAATTAACAAAAAAGGATCGACGATAGCGCAAAATGGTTAGGCGTACCTCGTTTTTTGTAATTTCAACAATATTCAAACAGTTTTTTTTAACGATACCTGTTTTACTGAATTTTCTAGTTACTGTAACAAATGAAATTTTTCTCAGTGCAGTTTTATTTTTTAATTAAACAAGCTCCAATCTTCATGCCTGATTAAAAATCATGTCTAATAATTCGACAAAATGTCTCTTCGAAGTATTCAATATTGAACATTCTCTTTCGTCGGTTGTACAGTAATTTTTCTCCATGTAGCCAAAAATACGTCGAATTCGTTTATCTGATTTTTTTTTATCGGCCGGATGTTGCAGTGGCTGACTTATAATTCTGATACAGGATTGAATCAATCTGAACGCGGATCGATTATTTTGATGATGCACGTCCTGGTTCTGAGATAACGATCGAACGTCTCATTAACTACCTCACACAGCTGGTAGGAAATCGTTTCTGTTAACGGTAATCAGCACAATATCGCAAAGCGAACATACCGCCGGTCTGAAAGATCGAGCGTGCATATCGGTGTGGCTACAAATTGTACTTTTCAATTGAAGAGGAAATATAGCTATCGCTCGTTATGGGATTAACCGACAATACATGTCGTTTTATTTTATTTTTCTCTATCACACAGCAGAAATTGAATCATTGCTGTAATGTAAAAACGGCGTTCGGACTGTCTTTTTTCCTCCTCGGATTGTACCAGTGATTACTTTTTGATCGTTGAAGAGACAAATGAGAAAGAAAAAAAGGTAATTGAAAGAAGAAAACGAAAGAACAGCTAGGCAAGGCAGGCGCCTTCTTGCAGCCCAGAGATCTTTTCGGTGTTTGTCTTCAGTATGAGAACCGAACCGTCTAAAACTAACTTGATGATCGACCTCTGGAGGTTTCGAAAATGAAAAAGAATATGAATAAAAGGCCCGATGCCTGGCTCGGAGAACGTAGCACGGTAGCTCGCCATTATATTCATATTATAATCTCATCAGGGGACCACCCTAACCGGCCAGCCACAGATTATTATACTACATGCGTACGATGTAGGTACGCTTGCCTAACTCGCAGCGTAGCATGATGCGTGAGTATTGCACGTATTTGGGTGTGGATGCGTATACGTGCATGCGCAATTGTTCAGAAAGAGAACCCCTTTGGCGATGGTAACTGTTCTTTTTCTTTTTCTTTTTTAATGAGAAAAAATATTCATCTTTTTCGAATAGTACGATTCGGTAAGTCCCAAAGAATGATGTTGAAGGCAGCCAGGCTTAATTCCAATTACAAAGGATGAGGTCCTTCATTGAACCCGAGTCATAGGAACAGAGTTTATGCATCGATAACGTTCTCCGGCTATTTGAAAGATGATGAAGGAATATGTTGAAAGATCTTTACAAGAATACGTGTTACGTTGGGAACGGTTTCAACAGTTTCGGAATAAAATCAGAAATCACTGTGTCAAGTTCTGAATTTTAATTGCTGTATAACCTCTTTGATTAATCTTCGGTTTCTTCGGTACTTTTGGAATTTCGACAAGTAATTGTGGATCAAATTTAAACATGTTAACTTGAAAAGCTAACGAAATAAAATTACAGTTTTTAAATAATCAAGTAGAAGTACGTGCGGTACATCGAACCAATAAATTCCAGAGTGATTGAGAATTATTACGAAAATGAAATTACAGCGATGCGAAACGTTGAATCATTTATTTATCTACTCGTGTTCAGTTAGGTTCTTAGCTGCGGTACTGTAACGACATTCGTTTTATCTCAATATCATTTAATTGATACCAGGACATAATTGATGTCCACGAATCTTACAAAAGTCCTTCAAACGTCTTCTCATTTCCTGCCACGAGACCTGAGTTCCAAAATACAACGAATCGTGTCCGGGATCGGGATGAAAAACACGCAATCGATTTCACCGGTACGTTAGAGTAAGTCCCTGCTTATCGACTCTTCCAAAGGTGCTTTCATATCGAGGATAGTACAACGTGAGACAGCGCTTGAGCAATCCAGCAATACTCCAGCTTCTCTTTGCACACGAAGATTGTAAAAAGTTCGGTTATCTTATGGTCTAGCACTTTAACGGTGAACGGACCCGAGTTGATGATTGCAATAACGATGTGTACAGATGATTCCATTATAAATAGAACTTCAAAGATCAACGTGACCAGCTGTTGACGCAGCTCTCCATACGTAAACACGAAGTACATCTTATGATAATCATTTGCCAGTTTATCTTGTCATATTCAAGGAAGAACCTCTAACTCATAGGTTTGCTACCCACTTGCTGGGTAGAGTGAGTCGCAGAGCTTGAAAGTTAGCCTGAAAGTTTTTCTCTTGTATTACTCTTGGGGCATTAAGCATGCAGTGGCACGATGATAGATATTACAAGATTCAAATAGAATTCTCTCGGATCGACGGTACACGCGTTAGAAAGATGATGATATGCAGCTGTTGATAGATTATTCTATTTGGGTATTTGTGGTGGTGAAGGTTGAAATCTGGGCATTATAGATACTACTCGTCACTATTCAAAATTTTATGTCGATATGAAGGTGGCTGTGAATATATAGTGATATTTAGACTAGCGTGCAGTCAAAATATTTTCATTTCCATACGCCAAGTCTTCCAATAGCGTTGAAGCGAGTAGCGTGCTCTGAGCGTCGAGAATTTTGAAACCTTTTTTGACACGGGATATCAACTCTACGGAACAACATTGGAATGTGAATTTTTCAGATATTCCGTGTGATTATGATTTTATTAATTTTGGTTTAAAAATTTTTACTTCACATATTTTTGATACAGAGCTAATCGGCTTTGCATAAAACAACGGTTGAAGATCTACGTATACCGGGACAATCTCTTGAGACTTGAAAATCAACCAAATAATTCAATCTCATTGGTCGGCGAAATCTTCCCGCAGCGATATTTTTTTCCGCGATGCAGGCGGGCCAACGTAAACAAAATGTGTACGATTGAATTTTGAAAGAGTATAAGCATTAAATTCCGACCGTTCTTCGAAGAATCAACTTTCCGACCCAATAACAAATGCTTCCCAAACCTTTCCGAGTCACTAGCTCAATTATTTGAGATTCTAACCTAGAAAATTCCTATCAACTGTACCGCCGCCAAAAACAGTTTGACAGCTGAAACTCGGGATGGCCAGCCTGCGCGAACAGCCGATAAAACTTGCGCATGCGCAGTTGATTTTCAAGATTCAAGAGATTGTCCTGATATGTGTGAAGTTTTGCGCCGTATGTAATGTTACATTTTTTTACGGAGGTCCTTCAGGTTAGGGCTGATACTTTCAGACAGGTTTTCACTCCGGTATAGATCTTGTCTAGAATAGAATATTTCCGTAAAATAACTAGATATCAATAATAATAATTTAAAGAACTCAGTTTTTAAGATTTTAGATCGCTGTTGATTAATATATTCAACAACAGCAAAGGAACCGTTTAGTTCAAGATTTTTAATTTTTCTTCGTTATTATTGTCGCTTGAGTGCATACCCGATTATTTCATGAAAATATTTCACGGGCACTTCGACACGGCGTAAATCCACCTTCATGTATTCAATTCAAGGTACAGTAACATACATAAATACCTTAACCCTTTGACTAACTTGTTTCGGTCCGAAACAAAATGCGAGTTCAATTTTATAGGAATTATGCGACGATGACTGGCGAAGCAGCTGACGTGAGAGAATGAGATGCACGTTGGCTGCAAACAAATAACGAATCAATGTTACAAAATTGCACTCACACTTTGCTCCGAATCGTAAACACGTTAGCCGGAAGGTTAAGGTATCTGTGCATTTTACTTGTATATTTAACGATCAACGTTTGTCTTATAGCCCTATATTGGAGAAAGTGAGTAATCGGCCGATTGTGAAAAATGTGAAAAATGTCATTCCGGAAAACATACTATCAATTGCCAAAGTGTAGGTGGATTCCGTTAAAACATATCCTAAAACGCTGAAATGCGGATGGATTTACCGCGTGTCAAACTCCCCTTGTCATTTTTCCATGAAATAACCGGATGTATCCTGTCAGTTTCAAGAAAGTGAAACATGAAACGCGCACGCGCCAAAACCATGTGATTTCATTGGTAGATTCAAGTAATCCGCGCCGAATTTTTCGTCTTCTTGTCAGTTTGGCCAACTGAGTTGCGGTTAAATGCTAGCTGTCGTAATTCGCAGGCGTTTCTAGGTTATGTTGCGATCAGAATTTGAGTTGGTCAAAATGCGAACGGGTTGCATTGAGGTTAATATAACTTCAAGACTCTTACGAGTATTATCAGTTTGCGCTAGGACTCAGCTAGACACTGTTGGCCAATGGCCAGTCTTTTTGGACAGACGAAACACAACCTCGCGCATACGCACTTGGGTTTCAAGTATCCTATAGTATTACGATATCAAATTGAATAGTATTCTCACCCATCTGCATCAATTATGTTTCGGTGATCCGCGTAATTCAGATCGCGATAATATTTTTTCGCAACTCGAACGTAAAAATATAGGAGATTTGGACCGCCTGTTGTGAACGAACAAAACACAATATTTCCCTACGATTGACGTGTGCGTTAGAAAATGACGTACCTACCATTTGAGGAAAAAACAGTTTTTCCCCACTAGTGGAGAAATGGTTCGCTATTTCCGAGCGCGAACGTCATTCATTAGAAAATATCGTCTTTCGTTCGTGTTTATCAGGTTTCAGAATCGCCTAATTTTACATTGTTCTCGTGAAATATACCGTGTGCAACCCGCGGTCAATGACGATTCTGAGTTCGCACGATATCCGCACTTACTCATAGTCGTCACTTTTGCCCACTCGATTGGCACGAAAACGTTTCATAGTTGTCTTTGAAGCAAGCAAGCAAGCTGCCCCTTTCGCATCACTCGTACTTATATAAGCTCCGTAAGGATTGAATTACGGGTCGTATAATGAGCCTCGACCAAAAAAATGTTGTGCACTCTGGTGCGTCGAGGAGCGTGTGTAGGAGACCGAATCGGTGGGCAGGGGATGGGGGTAAACCCCATGGTACACGTCTGTTCGCCCGTCCGTCTCTGGGCTGCATCGCATTCCAGCCTCGGGAGATGGTTCAGATTGTTACCAGGACTGTTATGATTATATCGCCATGGAATGTCCCTCTCTTAACGTCCCGGAGGCCGCGAGATTCGTTATTTACGAGGGATGTTATACCGCACTGCGGAGGCTGTTCGCGTTGCATGCAAGATCCCCTTTGAATACGTACCTTTTATACCTTGGGTAAAATACCAGATGTGAAATACTTTCCTTCGCTCCGCTCCCTCTCGTGTTTTATCGGAGGATCTGCGTGTCATTTTTCTGCATGACGACACTTGAATTTTTACAATTCTTGTACGAATCAGCAGCCGCTTATCCGGAATTTTCACTTTAACTGCACAGGGAATATTCAACAACGTTTGATCCTGTTTGAAATACCGATTATAGAAGCAGGAATAATACACTCGTTAACACTTCTTGCGCAGCTGTAGTTCGATGTACGAAGTTGACCAGTTCCAATTTTTTTTCAGCGGTTGATTTTGGGACGTAACTTAAACAGGTTTACACAATTTTTTCTACAATGGCATGATGTTTTTTTTTTAAATGAGGAACAATTCCAATTTCATCAATATTCAATCTAAAACAGTTCTGACCATTAAAATTTTATAGACACGTAATATGATTTCAACAAAGTACCGTCAACATAAAATTGTGTTCGATAATGGACAAACAAGAGTATCAGAGAGATCTGGTCAACAAGAAAATCGTTAAAATAGGTAACTGATTTGAAACGTTTTGAATTTTCCACTTCCTCGATTCGATGTCACTGTTGAAAAAGAATTTCGATTGAAGTGTATTTGGTTTTTGAACAACTTTTTGGAAAGTTAATCAACACCGTCGTAACTTTGGTAATACCGGTAATTAAACGTGCACAATGAGTAGCCTTCGTACTCGATGCTTCGTTCTTGCATGAGGCGGCACTGCACATTCTAGCCCTTTTTGCGTCTGAGCCTCAGAGCATTATCCATACATGGGATAAAAATTGATTAAAATAATTTCATGCAAGAGCGATTCCTTGTAGTAGACATATCGAATTTCGTTCAACCACAATTACTCAGTGCTTGCTAATCGTTATGAGCCTGTTCTGCAAAACATTTTCAATCAACGTAACACAGCGATGGAATAATGCGGGTGTAAATCGATTGTTGAACAGGTATCCTTGTGAAAACTATCGCTTTGCACGGATTTAGGAGCATGACATGATATTGATTAGTCGGTACAACAGTTATACCAGATTTGTTTATACTCGTTGCGTATTACGATCCGTGATCTATATCAGAAATTCACGATATGTTTGGTACGTCAAAGGCCCCAAAAGAAGATTCATTTTCAGCGGTCAACAGACTTCCGGAGCCTTTCTCAGCAGGTATTGAGCGTGTTGGATCTGAAATCTGAGCTCCAAATTATCGGATTCCCTACAACTGGTTTAATTTGATCCTAATCTGACCATTTGATAGTTCAAAACTGAAGTAAACCGCTCATCATTCAGAGAACGTTATTGAATAATATGAATTTCGCAAAGAGCACCTTATAAGATTTATTATTTCCTGTTGACTCCATGAATTACACTTATACCTAGTTAATTTTCTCTTCTTTAAATTCCCTTAGGCATTGTATTCCCAAATGATTGAATTGAGACGATAATTTTACAGACAACTGATCGTGGTTTCCGGACTTTTAGACTATTTTCGACGAATAATGGCCAATGAACAATATATCGTATTTCTGTAAGTTACCGAATTGCTGATCAAGGGTAACTGCAAAAACGAGGTCGAGGAATTCTTAGCGATCGTATCTACGCGTTTATGAACATTTTTTCTTCCGACTAGCAACGCATTCACGTGGAATCCAATATCAGAGAACGTTCAGGGTTTATCTGATCGAGGCATCTCTTTTGAACGCTCAGAGATTAGTCTGTATTCCAAATTTAAATAACGCTTGACGGTATACCTCATGACAACCACTTTTCGTGTGACTACATGATAACTAATATGAGACGCGACGTCCCACAGATCTTCAATTCTACACGATTCTGTATCAAGAACCCAGTCGTCAGGTCTAATGAATCCTTAGGCAACTCGACTGTTGATCTTAGAATATGCCCTCATAAATATTAAAACTCTTGTGCACTGCAGCGGAGGACAGATGACAATTTCTCATATTTTCTTTTTCTCAACAACTGCCGGTATAAGATTATGGTTGCATGATTTTTCTGCCTTGCACCTAAACGGGTCTCTAATGTCTTAGACTCGAAACTGGAGTAGGTATCAAATGTTCTTCGGAGAAAGGACCGCGAGGATACAACCAAACCGATGCCGTATTGTACAAGCATCTGTGGGTATGCATCGAGAGAATACCATTGCCTCATTTGTGAGACTTGAGTATATTCGAGACGCGTTCGACTCACAGGTTGATACCTTAATGGGAATTTAATTGCCCGACGCGGTCCAATTTGAAAGTAAACATCACAGGCATGTAGAGTTCAAAAGAGAAGAAGATAAAGGTTAAATAGTGGCAAATATTGAAAATTCGATGAAGTATCTGGCTCGGGACAAAGCCTTGGGAGGAAGAAAAAACAGAACTCTTGTCAAAGTTCAGAAATGTCCACTGCATTTGTATATTTTAAAACACACTGATAAATATATTTATATCTGCCTCTGTGTAGAACAAAATCTGTTCAATCTAATATTGGTTATAATACTTATAATATAATCCAGATCGGTTATACTTGAACAGCACAACACACTTGATGTCGATTTTTGGACGGATCAAAAAGAATCTAATAATTTTTGAAGACATTTGTCATCCAGAGATTTTCAATTTCCCGTTTCTCTGTTTTCAGAGATGAAAAGAAGTTATTGTAAACAATCCGAAAATGAAAAGTTGAATTTTTGTTTTTCGATGTGTCGATAATGGAATCCAGAATGCTGAATCTAAGTTTGCACATCAAAATGGGGTGAAGTTTTGATACTTTGTATAATTTTTTTTATACTTATTAATACCTGTATTGTTGCGTTAGGAGCAACTGGTTCCGAATTTGTGGACAGAATTTGAATTTCAGATTACCACACTGTATATGAGGTGTGAAATCGAATATATCATTTTGTAATGAAACTAGACTGTCTTAAGTTAGGGTGATATTTTTTTTCTGGAATAACGTTTAATCTAATCTAAGCTTACACCTTCCAAGATTTGGGATTTTTAACTCGAGTTCAATTGTAAGAACTGTCTCAGAGCCTAGCATGCGACTTTTTTCCATTCAAAGAATGTGTGAAGAAACAAAATTACTCCACTTGCTACGTGGAATTTTATAAAATTATCGTATGCACGACCCTGTATGAATACAATATTGTAGACAATTGAATTATCTTCAAAAATGATAGTAGGTCCTTTTTCACGTAGCAGCAATAAGAAATTAGAAATTAGCAAAACCAGGAGTTTTCATATTTTTTTGTCGAAATTTGCGAACCGAAACCGACCGACCAAGGTTTTCGTAAACGAATATTTCATTATTTACTTATTTTAACATGGAGCCAATTCAATTCATGACTTTTCACACCTTACTTAAGACGGACAAGACAGTACGACACGGAATGAGGCATATCTTAGACTCGAACCAATAATCTTATACTTTAGGCGGACATTCAGTTGGGTTAAAAACTGACGCTTAAGTTTTGTTTTAGCAAGAAAAAAAACACCACCTTCATCTGAAACAGTTTGGTGTGAACGTTAACTTCGCAATTCGATATTCTCACGGTTCACGGATGTTCGCGACTTTTGCCACGGGGTTAACTTCTCTGCAGTATAAATATCTTCCGGGTGATTACTGTAGCTTAAACCTAAAACCGAGCTATGGCTAATTTGTAGCAAACTGCTACCAAACGAGGCTTCCTTGTTAAGTTGAAATATTGAATCCCAGGGATGCGGGCAGCATCCTGACTGGTGCGTCTCACCAGCGGCACCATCTTACCACCTCGGATCACTCGAAGGACGACTGCATTCCACACTGCAACCTGGTAATATAAGGAACGGAGCTAGGGCGCAGCGAGTGGGACGTACCTTAATTTTTCCTTGTCCTTCCATGCCCTTACCTTACCTTACTTTGTCTTAAGCCGCGTTCAGATCGGAACCTGTGCATTAACAACTGCAGGGTTGTAAGAACCGCTGGACGAGGACTGGAGGTTTCGTGGGAGGAGTATCTACTTTGCTCCTACGATTATTTTTTTTTTTATCAGTCAGCAGTACCGACGATGAACCTCAGTTTTGTCCATGTCCAAGGTCACCGATGCTTCCCTTTCACGATTCATCCGTTATAAAAGGTCAGCTTTATTCCCACTGGGACAAAGTCACCGGGTCCCTTAAATTTCTTCGCGACTACCACGGACTTTTAATCCAAACATATAAGGTACCATTCTTCACGTAGGATTTTCGTGAACGGAATATCTCACACGTCACTCGTTTGCAAAAGTATGTTGTATTGAGAGAAAATGACGAAACCACGTTGTTGGGAACATATTTTGACACTGGAAAAATTGCTTACAAATGTTTTCGGAAAACGATGGATGCGCTCGTGTGTGCGATTCAGATATCAATGAATACGATACCAAACAAACCACTCGACCGATTTCGCTGAAATTTGGAGGGAAAATGGTTTAGGTACATTTAGACCATGTTACAATAACTTTGTCACATGTTTTCCATGCCCGGTTTTCAAACGATGCACGTTCATACTCTTGAAAAGTTTATCAATTCTACAGTTTTCGCAATGATTCATTGAACTTTGAAACGGAACTTCATCTCATCGATCCACGAGTTCAAGCATTTGTTCATAACATACCACTGCATGGATTGGTATACGAGTTTTTCGTAGACAGGATTACAGATGAACCGCTGTATCGATTTGAAAGAAATTTGAACCGTGTAATATTGTTCGAATTGAGATAATTAATGTCCCAATAAAGCTCTTCAAGGCATTCCCACTTCCGGTCTTCACGGGGACATTATTGATACTTTAGCGATGTATTATATTTTGCGTTTCTATTTCAACGTTGTAATTATCCAACCCGTTTCTTCTTTGATTATTTCCAGACTGACCAACCGTGATATCGGGACCAGGGGGACCCAGCGGACAGGGGTATATAGGTAAGAACGTAAGATTAGTTTTTAGGTAACCATTAAAGGGTTGAAATCGTCTATATAGAGAAAGTCTGTTTTCTACATGTAATTTGAGAAAGATACTTTATATTTTTATAAGACACGCCGTGTGGGCTTTGAATTGAAAGAGTCGAAACAAGTTGATGCGAATATAACAATTAATAATTAGCGTTTCGAATCACCGACTGCATCCATTTTGAATACAAATTCGAATACGTTCTCGAATACATTGTTCAGGAAACTGAACAATAATATTCACAAATAACAGCAAATAAAGTCTGGAATTTAACGACAGTGAAGGTATGGAAATAGAGCAGATGTAATGCTCAAGGTCCGACTCGGCAGAACGTCTTTTCATACTGAAGACGAAGATGCATGTTTAGGAAAAATCGTTACTCAGGATCCTTAGCAATGTCCGAAAGGGTCTAGCCGGATAAAATAGTCAAATCGGCCTTAGTGTCACCTGGAAAAGTGATTAAAACCATTGTGTTCGGCATAAAAAAAAAACACCGATTCCTAGAGTATCAGACCCCTAAACCCTTATGGGGTCTGAAAAGGCCCAATTTTGTGATTTTCAGTGTTTTGACGATATCTCGTTCAATTTTTATGCTAGAAAAACAATCTTCTTTTCAAATTGTAGGGTTTTTTGAGCCCTACAAATGGATTTTATGGTTTGGAAAGGTCGAAGAATGAGCTTCAAAAATCTAAGCATGAATTGAGAAAATATTGAACAGTTTACGAGTATTTTAACTTATATCGAATATCGAAATTTTTCCATGCTCAATGAATGGGAAATGAGAATCAAATTAGTGACCCTTTAGACTTTAACTAGAGGGCTGATCTTTTGAGAGGATCTTTTTCTATCCGACGCTAACATTTCAGGGGGTAAGACCGAAAATCTAATTTCTCGAATTACCCACTTTACTGGTCATTCTGTTCAGAAACTAATAGCTGGAACAGACGGCACCTTCTTTTGCTGGCTGCATCTCTTCCCGCAGAAGAAGGGGGATCCAGACGCAGTGGAAATCGGTATCGAAGGACTACTGCCTTCACATACTGCAGTTCGAAATTTTACACACAGCCATGCGGACTTGCGGGATGAATGCTTTGAGGCTGGAGCCTCATCAGCATAACTCTAGGATTCAATTATCGAGCACAGCGTGTGTTCCTTGCGTGTATGTATGTAGTATATCCTTGCAGTGTATTTATACGCCCTTCGTGCATCATCTATACGGAGACAGGGATTGAGTATAGAAGGTTCTACAATTATCGCGAAGCTGAGTAGATGTCTGTAATTTGAAATTACTTTTTTTTGCGGAGTTTGTGTAATTTTTATTTTACTTTTAATGGACTTTTCGGGTTGTTTGTCAGGTGGTCGGAATATCATCACATTGTTATCATACCGACATAACGCAAGTATACACAGGGGTTGTCTAGTTGTGGTCAATATGCAATCGTTTACTAATTTTTTTTTCCATAACCGAAAATTAGTCTTGTATCTGTCACCAGAAGTCTAGTATATATGTGCGTGTTTCTTTTTTGATTATGGCCAATGTAAGTATGTTTTCTTGTAAATATTGCAATAATTTTATGTTGGTTCAGCAACAAAGTGATGTTAAGGCCTTATTTAAATTATAAATACAGATTCAATGTTGCAACAACCAGATACTGTAGTATTGAAAAATGTAATTACACCAAAAGTTTGATTGTACCACATTCTTGGGTGATGCCAACAATATTTCAACCGTTATTGTAACAACATACATTTTACTATAATTGTCTAGTAATTTTACCAATATGAATTTTCTTTCCGCGCAGGTATATGTGGACTTTTTACAATTACAGAACCTCTGAAATTGTTTAATATTGGCATATTCTGACTTTTTATGATGCAATTTGTACCGGGCATGTAATAACAAATGTTATTAGTCAAGATTTCGTTAAAAAATTAGCAAAAAGAGGGCCACCTACCTCCTTCTGCTGATTCAAAAGAATTCAGGCTGTGTATGTGTGTGCGCGTGTGTGGATTCTCATTCCCGGGTGTCGTTGGTTATTTTTTACTCACCCATCACCGGGGGGCCTCAAGTTTAAATCACACTCCTGTCATGCATTTTATGGTATATGCGTTCATCTTAGCGGTGCTTGCTGCCGGACAACGCAAATTAGCGGAACACAGTCTCTCTTATTATTACGGCCCACCTGCAAAATTATTATAAGGCTCGAGTCAGGCCTCAAAAATTTGAACTGGAAATAATTATAGTCCTGTTTATCGGATAACTCTTCCTTTTGAGAACTGTTTGGAAATTCGAAGACCTTAGGTACAACTGCTGATGATCTCGACATTCATATTTTGCGATTTGTGGACTAATTTACAGAATTTAAAATTTGCGTCGGAAGTAAGTTTGTTTTTGGAATATCATAAACTGAAAAATTCACGATCAAATGCAAAATCTCATCACACTTCGAACCGGGATTTAAACTTTCGTCTTTAAAAAAATTGTTTTCATTATCGAATCATTGAAGTAAAAATTGGCATTACCTCGGCATAAGCTGTCATAATCGTTACGCAACGGAAGTCGGAAATATTTTTTCTGAAATAGTTTGAAAGAAAATTAACATTAATGCCGTAGCAATTTTCATCCCAGAAACAAGCGGTTTGTTAACAAACAAAAATGTCGCAATTTGTCCAAATGCAGTTCTTCAAAATTTTCAAAAACAAATTACTGGATATTAACTAGTGTGAAAAAAGACTTTTTGCGGTGTAGCTTTACGTTGGAAAATGTAACTTAAGTGAAACAATTCTCTAACGAAACCTGAGATCCGAAATTTCGAACCCTTTTGACTCGAGCGAAATACAGAGACACTCTCTTGAGACTTGAAAATCATCCGCGCATGCGCCAAATAATTCAATCTCATTGGCTGGAGAAATCTTCCCGCCGCGATATTTTTGTCTGCGATGCAGGCGGGCCAACGTACGCAAAATGTGTACGTTTGAATTTTGAAAGAGCATAAGCATTAAATTCCGACCGTTCTTTGAAGAATCAACTTTCCGACCCAATAAAAAATTGCTTCCCAAACCTTTCCGAGTCACTCCCTCAATTATTTGAGATTCTAACCTCGAAAATTCGTATCAACTGCATCGCCGCCAGAAACAGTTCGACAGCTGAAATTCGGGATGGAAAGCCTGCACGAACAGCCGATAAAACTCGCGCATGCGCAGCTGATTTTCAAGTTTCAAGAGATTGTCTCGATACATGCGTCAAGTGCACGGGTTTAATTAGCTGTACGTACGTTGTGCCCGGTTATGAATGTGCACGATGGTATATATAAAACGTGCAATGTTAAGTTCAAATAGGTTAGATAAATAGTAACTAGGAGTGGGGAAGTTTATTATAATGATGTTACGGGCTGTACTTCTTGTTAGCTCTGCAGCAGTCTGCCCAGTTTGTAAGAAGAAACGGGAAATATTGCGTCATAAACTATAAACTATTTTGCACTTATCCGGGTTTGCCGTCCCTACTTGCCTATCCTGCACCTCAGATCCGGAGTAAAACAGCGATATGTACCAGACTCACAAAGTGCTTTTTGCTTATGCCGACTGGGCGCTAGAAGAAATCAAGGGAAGCTAACAAGAGGAGAGAAGAAACAACGCGAGACGTGGCGAGGTAAAGCCTAACTGAAATTCCTGTCACGAAGCTGGAATATTAACATAAACACGTACCATTCAATCGAGGATAACCGAGCCTCGAGTATCTACTGCATATTTCCGTATAATAATCTAATACGTGTTTAAGAGGATTCGAGGAGTCTGCCTTTACCGACCGAGTAAAGTGTCGCTTATTACGACTGTATATTATAGGAGTCTATGCATCACTGCATTCAGATGTGAAAATGACGAAAGTAGAGTGATTCTACCTGATATGTCGAAGATATTTTTGTTCCGGTCAATTTTCACTCCGTTGATCTTACACTTCGAGTCATGGAACAAGTGGAAAATAGTACGATTTTTAACGAAAACCGCGATTAATGCAGTTCCATCCGTCTTGAGCGATCTTCCTGTGAAAACGACCGACAAACTTTGCTTGGTACGCAGTAATTCTGATGTTGAGTAGCAATCCAATCTCGTCTTTACTATCAAACCTTGACGAGGCACAAAGTCACGGGCAACAGAATTGTATTTCTTCGTCCGTATCGTTGAACTAAGACTTGGACTTGGTTAGGAAAAGCAGGTTCCGATAGCGCCAGTGCGTTTATTTGGAAAATAGTTAGGGAAATATCAGATCGGCAATTTTGACGATGCTCGACAAGATGCGCGGGATGAAGCCCAGTAGCGGACCTATTGAATCATGATGTTTAAAATGAACAGCATGACAAGATTTAATATCAAATAACGCCATTGGCAAAGACACTCCATACGCAGCTTTCGATATCTTTTATTTCAGCTCCCAGTCGGCATACACTAATTACTTTTTTTATCTACAAGAATTATGCGATGGCCAACTTCGACATTGGGAATCAAATTGAAAGTGAGCAATTCGGCAATGCTTGTAACAGTGAAAAGATATACAGTATTGCTTGATCCTCTCTAATTCGGGTCAACTTGTAAAGAATTTTACCAAATCAATTATAGGCGCAGGTATCAATCGTTATTGTTGAGGAAAGAAAAAAAAAACACAAAAAACGGAGTCACTCCGTGTTCAGAAAACAAGGTGCGTACGGTATATGCGAGTGTAAATAGTTAGATGAAACCATTACGCAGCGATATAATTTGAATGGAAAGATTTGTCGGATTAAATAATTTTTTATTCTCGCCCGGGGCAAAAGTACATCAAAGCCGGGTTCGACCCATGACCCGGTGGGCAAAGGCCATCCACGGAAACACGCGTCCTCAATCACCTGCGAAGAAGAGACCGTCGATCCCGTGGAATTTCAAGGCCACGTGTGTGCGGTCACTAGCAAATAAAACGAAACACCTACAATCGCGCCTACTAAGATTTTACACGAGGCTGAAACTGGCAGCCGAACCATTCTAATGTTCGTTCGAATAATGTAGTAAAGTCCAAAAATCAAAATTTTGTGAAACATCGTGAATTGCTAATATTTTTATAGAATTATGAGGATATAAGTGAGCTGCATTTTTTTCATTTACAAAAACTTTAACACGTTTGGCTGCTGGCTTCAGCTTCATGATTTTAAACCTTGTATATCAATCTTTTCGATTACGCATGGCTGTATTCAGCAGGTGTGCCTATAATGAGCAATTATTTATCTATGCATGAACTCGCCGGGCCGTCTAAATCAAAAGTTGAAAAAAATAAAAAACCCGTCTCAAATGGGTATCTTGAGCTATGTAATTTTCGCCGTTTTTCAAACAGTTTTTTTTTTTTTTTTATTACTTTTTATAATTTTGGATCACACGGTAGGGCTCATTCACCGTAAACTTTTTCTTTCAATATTTATAATATTTTCACGAGTTTCCTTCCTCTTTTACCCACCCTTGTATCTTTGAAACCTTACCCTCGACGTACCCGATGGCATTCAAAGTTTTTACGTAGTTTTTCGCGAACTTCAAGTTTCCATTCCTTGTCCTTCCAGTCATTAGTGTCCAATAATTTTGAACACTTAATCCACTTCCCTTGATTCATGTTCCAAGACGGCATAAATAAAATTTTAAACTGGATAAGCCGCAGTTGTCGTTAAAAATCATTATTGTAAACACGTTCTTTCTCTTTCGTAATGAACTGTTGAACATTTCTTTCAACGTGATAACAACGTCTAAAGTTCGTACGTGACGTACGTCATTTTAATCCTACCAGAGTTCAATTTTAACGAACGAATCAGTTCTGTAAGTTTCCACTATTTTTCGTTATTTAGAAAAATTGATAACGCAGCCGAATCGATTGTTTTCAAACTTTGGTCGAATTTTGAAAATTCGAGCTTTGAGTTTTATACTTTCGTTAATACTTGTACAAGAGAAACATGTCGGCTGGCACAATTTCTTATTGCGTTTTATATCTCTTCGATGTTTGTTGATGAGTAAACGTATTATTGCTTCATAAAAATATCGCGGAAATGATAATATTCGTTATTACCAGTATTGTGCGAGAATAACATGTTTGTAGACTGACTCATTGTCGGCGGCAAAACTTTGGCTGGTTGATTTACTATCCACGCTGGTGGGGATGAAGTATTCTGGATTCGGTATGATATAATGCGATATTTTCCTCTTTGCCTACAAGTTTCGTCGATGCACCTGGAAGTGGGAGAAATTGTTCTTAATTGAATACGTTACGCAGCGTTCGGTCATTTCAAAATACCGAAAATAATTGTGACGAAAATAAAAAAAGTTTCCTGTCACGGTACTTCGTAGAAAATGTAACTTAAATGTCTTTGAAATTCTTTAAAAATTTGTTGTGGTAGATACTATTTTTTCTCCTTGTGAGATGAAATTCTTTGCACTTGTGCTGTGAAAATAATTACGTTGGAACGAAGGTTTACTCTAAATAACACTTTATTTTGTTCACCAATCACTCTCTTTAGCGTTTTTGCAAACTGGTGGCTGCACTGAGAAATATTTAATTTTTTACAGTAATTAGAAAAATTAAGTAAAACAGGTATCGTTAAATAAACTGTTCAAATATTGTCGCAATTATGAAAAACGAGGTACACGTAACCATTTTTCGCTATTGTCGATCCTTTTTTGGTAGTTGCAACGCAAAATCAGTTTGTGAGGTTTGCTCTACTTTTTTAGTTAAACAAGGCTTTAACGTCAATTCATTGTTGCACGAGCATTAAATTTTCGCAACAGTTGCAAGGAAAATCTAGTAACAGTGATCGTAACGATAAAGAATAGTAACGGATACTAGACTTTCCGGTAACAGCTGGAAAACTAATTTTCATTTTTTACCTAGAACTATATTTTTCTATTGTGGTGAAAAACTAAAATAGTTAAGGACTGAGCGGCAACCGGAACTAAAAATTTCTCTCAGTGTCATTCGAACAATCAAGAATGTATTTAAAATGAAGTCATTACAGAAAAAACGGCTTAATTTTTCGTGGGAAGTTACCGTGCTCCTATAACATCGTGCTCGGACAATGCAGTCTGTTAATTATCGCATAACGGTCATATATTTACAATTGCTTTAATTGTGCATCCTATCCTAACCTGGCGTAATCACGACCAATGGCGACTTAATTAATCTTAGACGTGGCGGGTCTTTGTTCTGTTGTCTTCGGCATTCCTCGAGGATCTTACATTGGAGAAGTAAAGTGTATGCCGCACACCGCTCTCTGTGTCTTAAAATGATGCCTGATCCGACGTGATTTTTGGTCTTTGCAAGACGAAAGTTTTTCATTTTCGCCGCGGAGACTACGTCGGAAAATTATCGAAACAAAAAGAAAACAAAACAACGACAAATATTTGCGAAGCCTGAAAATGACGGGGATTTTTTTTTGTTTTTACGTAGTTACTTCATCTACGAATTTTTGACACAATTTTTGTGGTTAAAAATTTCCACCCGACTACAATTTCAATGCGTGCTAGTGTTCGGTAACGAAGTTATAAAAATCCTCCATTTCTTATGCTTTTATGCCTTATTGTTTACGAAAAAGAAATTCATCAATTTTACGTGTAAAAAATTCTGATCTTTCCGAACATGAAATTCATTTTCGTCAGATCCTCAAAAATCACCCGTAAATACGTTTTCATCGACATTTTCATCCCTATCTGTGCATGAGGGATGAAAACGAATTGTGTTAATTTTTTCATTCGAAAAAGTAGAAATTTGGGAGAATATCCTGAGATTTTCAGACCGGGATGGAAATAGGATCATATAATTAAATCGGGATGATTATTTCAGCGATGTTGAATTTTTTGAATACATTCCTTGTCCAATGTACCGTTCAATTCTGCATCTCGATTGAATTAACCGATAATCGCGCTACATTTTTGCAGACTATTCAATTTAGCCACGAATTCAGATAATTTTACGTACAAAAGAATCCGCGGTATTATAACGAATGCAAATCTAAAGAGATACACCGTCAATTACTGCTGCGCCGGGTTTCAGCGATGTTAATTTAATTTTACGGTGAACTTGCGTACCTTATTTACTACTAGTATGGTATATACATCTATCCGCTTATACGAGTATCCGTATTATTTCCGGTATGTTGAATACGCGGATCTCTACGTATGCACTTTGAAAGTTTTTCGCATTCGCGATCGTGAGAGTAGAGCGTATAATTATCTGTATCTTATTGTGAGTCCACCGCGTATCCTTGCCCTGTAATACCCATAATGCATCATGATTCTAGTAGGCGGTATAAGAGCCAAGACTCGTAATCAGCGATCTAACGGCTCAATGAGGGCTTCCGGTTCTTACTTTGAGTCCCGGAGCGGCGGCAGTCGTGACTCTTATATCGGATTTTCTGTCGGATAACGAGATCTACGAGTTATAAAAATAACTTGGACGTTAGGTAAAATTTTATATTCACAAGCTGCCAAGATTTCTTTGAAATATAGGAAAATGCAAAATACCAGAATTAGAAATGAGAAGTGATAGACGTTCGATGCTTTATTCTCAAGTTGCTTTTAAACGGTTAAAAATCTAGCACAATCGTTCGATTTCACTCCGTAAAGGCTCATTTTATTCAACTGACCATTTTCAACATAGACACTGAAATTTTTATTTATTTTTTTTCCAACTGGTCTATGCGTGAATTGCAGTCCATAAGTTTTTAATAAACTTTACCAGGGAACTGATCTTCGATTAGCCCTTATATTTGAAATAAAATTTATCCGATATCTTCAAGCCGTGCAGAAATCTGGAGAGAAAAAATGCAGCAATCTAATTTTCACACAGAATCTGGTGAATTTAGTTTGTCATTGAATGAACTTGACCGTAGATAAGTAGAATCCCGATGAATTTTAATGACGTTTAAAATCATGCGAGCGGTAAAGTGTTGGATTCATTAATCCAACGATCGCGATGATTAATCACGAAGCTGAGGAGCTTCGGGCATCCGATGGTGATCTTTCCATTGCTCATTTATTTCTCCAACAATTAGTCATTTTTCCGATCTGTACAGACAAACACTTGTTCGATCGAACGAACTTACCCTACGCGAAGTTCGACCGAAAAAATTATATTTTCTCGTTCGAAGAGATGACAGCGTGATTACAGTTATCGAAAAAAAAAAAGAAAAATCACAAAAGTTCCGGTTGTTACAACATTAAAATATGTCTCTCCAGTCGGCGAAATTTTTCACTTCAATAAATCGTACAACGCCAACTTATTTATTATCGCAATTACAGGTATAGGAATGAAAAATAAATTCCACCCCATAATAATAGATTCTTCGTTTACGTACAGAGAAATAATTTTCGTCGCGTCGACGATACGTAAAATTACAAACCTTTACACCGGATTGCACAGACACGAAGCTTGGCTCGTATTGGGAGATTAAATTCCTGGCGATTACCGTATAACCTAGTTACCCACGCCATGGCGTGCTGCGCACCTGTATACACGATTCAAGGCGAATACACGTAAGCAGTGGGCCTTTATAGATGTATACGCGTTGATCATACGGTTATGCAACGAGAGGGAGTCAATGACCTGTCTTGAGGCTAGATCTTTATCCGAATATTTCGAGTGTCATTACTGAACAAGAGAGCGTGCGTGCTCGGCGAAAGCGGAGATTATCGTTTCGAAAGAAGTCTGTTTTTTTTTTTTTTTTTATTCATTTTTCTTTCTATTTTACTTTTTCATCTTCTATTTTGCGTTAATATCGCTAGACGCCTTGCACTTGTCAATTTAACGCGCGACGCATCCGTGCCGATTTTTCAGATTACCCTTGATAGGATTCACCTGACAAAATGCGACCTTGACTTATTTTCAAGGAGAATGTTCGAATTTTTTTCACATCTTTCTGGTTGATAGTTGGACTCTCAGACGGTTGGCGAAAAGGGGATTTCTCTAGCGTTGATATTACGTTATCGCGATGTGGAGTTCGTGATGCTGGATTTGGAGATACGGTCGTTTGAAGTCTGTTTTAATGTAGACTGTTAAGACATCGAGATGTTTCTGGTGTTAGGTTAAGGACGAACAGTTGATAACTTGTGAATCAAAAATTAGAGAAGGAGGAAAAAAAAAGAAATACGTCTGAAAAATCTTAAGTAATGTTATTCGAGCGAACGATAGTGAAAACGAATTAAGCGACATCACTATTCCTACTATGATAATAGGAATGAATTCGAGGAAGTTCGAAATACATAAGCTAAAATATCATCAATTTATAAGAAAGTTTTATAATTCGAACGTTCGTTAATTAATTTTCGACGTGTTGAAATCTGTCCGGTCATTCTGAGGTTTCGATTCGAATCGAAAGAAATTCTTATTCAATTTTTTTTTTTTTTTTTTTTTTCGTAAAATGAACCGTGCAGTCATTATTTTTTCTAAATATTTAAGGTTTTTCTCGGAAATTCTAACAATTAAATCGGGACTGACTTTTAATTTAGAACCGTATGACAAGCGGGTTATTTATGTTATATGTCATATTTGTTCATTTCGATTTACGAGAAAAATTCAATCCAAGCACGCCGTTATTTGTCTACAATCAAAGAGTCGACATTTTTTATTCGAGAGAGTTAATTCAACTTACAGGTTGACGAAACAAAAGTAATTACTAAAAAATCGTAGTAAAATTTTCAACAAATCGCAATAAGTGTATGAGTGTCACAAAATCAGTGCGAAAATGAAAAGAAAAATATAGTAGGGAATTTGGGTTGAAGTAATTAAACTTTAAAAATTCCTCGTCTGTACGATGATATCACGAGTGCTTTCGTTCCTCTACTCTAATTAGGAGGTCGATCAGAAATTGTTAATTGAAATCATGTTGCTCCGAGATTCCTTACGGCATTGTGTAATTGGCGAAGCGACAAAAAAAGGGGTATAGGAATTTCCGAATGGATTTTTGATGATGTATACGCTAACAAATTGCCTAGAAATTACTATTCCGTTCTTTCAATATATTTTGATCGAATAATTTGTGGCTATAATTACGCTTTGCGATTCCCCCGAGGCAATGGGAATAACCTGAGCACAAAATTCTTGCGTAATATTTAATGAACATTGCGTGTTTCTTAGCTATATACCTCTTACGAATCTGTAACTACTCGTACCTGAGTAACTATAGTCTTGCGTGAATTATACAAAAAAAAAAAAAAAAATGAAAATAATAAAAATGTGCTGAAAATGTGAAAATATTGGTTCTGACGTTGGTGGTAAAAATCGCAAAAGTAAGACGGAGGACAGACTTAAACCCCAAAAATGCATGTCTATAGTATATGGAGTATAGAAAACGGGAAGTAAATATATCTAACGAAGATCGGAGAGAGAGAAAAATAAGAATGGGACTTACATTGCGTGACCTGGTAGTAAATAATTCCTTCTTTCGGTCCAGAATTCGTTGAATAAAGAATAACGTGACTGGTGGCTCAGATTTATGAGGGCATAAAGAGGAAATATCTAGGCTTACGGTCTGGAAGCACCGTGTGCCTATCCTAATGCCGATCGTTTTAGTTTTACGGCTGCGCCGTGGATAATTCTATCGCGTTCCGTATGCATCGTCTCGTAATTCTCGTAAACGGGCTCAAAAATTCCTTTCATGGCTTTGCGTGGCTGGACGTGGAGGAAGTCTTGCGTACGCGGCGCGAGCAGCCATGAATTCAGTACTTTATTCTTGGCTATCTCAACGGCATTGGTTATTTTCGAGGAAAGTAAAGGGTAATATAAAGCGGACGATAGTCTGGAATCGCTTGGCTACGCGAATGAATTTCAATTTACGAAGAATGCGGTCGCTCCGCTGGAAAATTTGTATTTCCCGCCTCTTACTCGGTATAAAAATTTAGTACCAATCACTTCCCACTGATGGCGCCGCAGTTTCAACGGAAGATACTTTTCTATCATCGTGCACACCGTGGAGTGTATAATAGAAGGAGGGATTCGTTAGGGTTGATAAAAAGTTAGCTGATTTTGGGTGCAAATAAGGGTGGTGCTTTTAAAAGTAAGTTACTTATCTGAAGTTAGTTTAAGTGTAACTGTGTAACTAACTTCAACATTCAGTTTGTATTAATCAGTGTCACGTCGGTTATTATATGTACGAGTACCCTTATTTGCCTAAAGAATATTACCACATTTTGAACGAACCGTCCATTAGAGACTGTCCTCCTTTTATACACTCCATAGTACACATAACGATCATTAGGGATAAAAACGGATCGCCGTGACATCTGGCGGCGCGATATGTATTACACTGACTGACATGAGCTGTATAAAATTCACGAAAAAACCCCTCTTGATCAATTTTGATAAGAGCAAGTTGATGTCAATGTTTCATTGATGTTATGGATTTATTTTACGAGCTTATCTAGCCACAGTCGAAGAAGCTTCTAACCTACAAGAATACACAAAGTATTTTGAGAATTTCATAAATTTGACAACACCTCCCACATTTTTTGAAATTCTCGCAGCAATTGTGTGATGTTTAGTACACTCTCTGTGCCTTTTTTGAGAATTTGACACTGTTTGTTGGTATTTAGTTTTTATCACTAGTTTATTAGTTGACTTGATTTTCTCATTTAAAAAGTACTGACTTCTTGGTTGGAGGTATCGTTTGGCGTACTTAGATTGAATTTTCCTTATAAACCAACCAAATTACTAGAGCAGACGTATTGCACGGCTGATCAAGCTTCTCAACGTTCAAAGACCTCTTGAGAAGTTCAAAAATTTCATTCTGTGATATGCTGTAGTAGGTACATCGAAAAGTATTAGACACGTATTTTTTTACTCGCTAATTCAGACATTTAAGTGATAAGAAGCACTCCTGAAGTTGACCTTCTTCGAAATAAGAGATGCAATCACGGACGGCAAAAACACTGAGCATATTATCTTTTGATCATAACGCGTAATGTCCAATTCGTTTTATGAAAAAAATGTCACGCGCTTATTGAGAAAAGATGAAAAATGAGTGATTCACGGGGGACCTATGGAAGGAGGTTATGGTACGCTACTGCAGCTGAGTCAGATATTTTTATGCATTTTATCATCAATCTACCAAACTTTTCTTAACCAACCCACGTCCACAGTTATCAGTCCTATCGTTTGCCAAAGTTTGAAGATATTTGATTACTTAGAGAAAGTTGGAGGTTTAAAATACGACTTGCCGTATTTGACGGAGATCGTTATCCCCTTAAAACTGCACTGCAAGTTTCTTGCAGTTATAAAATTGTATAATATATGCAGGGTAATTTTAGCATCGAGTAAGAAACTGGTTTTTGAGTCATGTAAAGCGACTTTCAAAGCTTCCTTGAGACAGTTTGATGAATTGTTCAGTAGAAGAGTTGGCGAGAATTTTCAAAGTGATACGGGAATTCTGAAAAAAAAATTTTGGGCCTTGCAAGCATATCCGCAATGTTTTTATCTAGTTTCGCTATTTATAAATGTAAAAATATCCTGGTCATTGACTTCTTAACCAAAACTCATGTATCAAAAAGCTAACCCTTGACTATATCGGAGTATTTTATTTCTTAACATTGTGCAATGGTGTATCAAACTCTGTAGATAATCATCGGACTGGATAATCTCCCAACGTCACGACATTCTTGAAATTCATTAGAATACACGTCGCGTCTCAGCCGGCGGGCGATGTAAATTATCAGCACGTTGTCTAGTGTATCTCGTTGATGAATTCCGGTGGTGATGAAAATTTGAATAATCCCGCGACTCGTGTACCGATGTAAGCCAGCCACGTAAATCGCTGTCAACATCATTTCGACCAGGTTATTCTTAGGTCGAATTTATTTGCAACAGGACCGTGAAGGAATTCTGAGAATTAGTACACTTAGATTGTATAATTATCTTGTAAATATCTCAGCAAATTGATCCAGCTTCCGAAAAAGCGGGTCATCGTTACCCGCGATCCGAGGATAACGGTCGGCCGTCGATTAACGTTATTGGCCACACTTCGTGTATCCAACTGCTTGTATTTTTCCTTGTTTACACATGCATACGGTATAAACTTACGTAAGTATGTCTCTGTGTCTTCCTACATGTACTCGGTGGCGTTTTTGCTATTTTAACAAGTCTTGCCAATTTGTTGCATTAAAACACTTGCGCGAAGACTGGAAGAGATTAGAAAGCAGGTAAATCGGAATCAAACACAAGCTGTAATCGCGTGCGTCAACGCAATACCTAATCCTAATCGGTTGTTATATCAGCAACTCATTTTTTTGTTCGCCATGTATTCAACATGCGATTTAACACCGATAAAAGTCATTGTCAGTCAAGTCGTTCAATTAATTATCAGATACTTCAACTTACGACAGGAATACATTCATCATTCCGCGGCCAACCATTGTAACAATATATATATTGTATATATGCACACACATATCTATAAAACGTGTCAAGATCATTGGCGAAATAATTACAACAATGCATCAGAATGTAATACACGAATTAGAAAACTATTACGTCGTCAAGTAAATTCGTTTCGCATGGATGTAACTATACAAAGACCATGTGTCGCCATCAAACTAAACTGTAGATAGGGTTACGTTGCTTTGGTTGGGAACGATGAGAAATGATAGTGCCATGTGAAATGGTCTTGAACCTTACCGGCATAATCAAAGCATTTTTTGTCACATCAGTCTACTAATTGCAGTCTTTTGGAGTAGGTATGATCAGGTAAAAATTAACAAACTTATAGACGTTGCCTTCAATATTTGAATGCAGTCCAAGTATCACATGAAAGATTCGTTCATCACTGAAAATCTTCGGCTTTTAAATTCGTAAAAGTATTTTGTAACGGTGTAATTAAATTCATGCAGAAGTGAATACCATTTTCAGCAATAGCAACCATTTAAATTGCGCCCCGTGGTTTGTTCGATCAATCGTGGCGAATACCATTTAAGTAATATTGTGAAAAGGCGAACAGAAACAAGCGTGATCGTGATTCTAAAAGGACTAGTTTCTAAAAAATCATAATCAAACTTCATGGCTATTTACCTCCACGTATGTATTTTTCAAAATAAGTTTTACAACACTCTCACGTGCTCGGTTGTTTTCACTTTATATCATGTCGCTTTAGTTGCGTAAGTTCGCACGCCTGCTGACGTGCCTCTACGTTCTCATACGTCATACTCGGTGTGAAACACCAGCTGAACCACATTCCGCGGTGGTTTGCGTACGTTTTGGTAAACTTCGGACTCGAGTCGACGGTTTTGCGGAGGCGTGGGCGGTCCGAATGTTTATTCCGAGTAGGTACACCAACCAGTGATCGTAAAGGTACATGCATTCAGTGCCTTCGGTGTCCGCTGTGTCCACGCGACCGGGTCCAGAATCTCCATTCAAGTTTATCGTTCCGATAAATTCTTACGACTTGCTGCTGACAAGCAACGATCCCTAAGAATATCGCCAACCACACTCTCTCAGTAGTTGCCATTGGGGATATACGTTACAGTCAACGCTTTTCAAGAATGTGGCGCGTTACGATCAGGCACTTCACGGTCGCTTAATCTTCAAACTGAACGGTGAAATTGTACATAAACGAAGTATAGAGTAAAACTTACGGCAAAATCGTGAATTCTATGGTTGGTGGAAGGATCTTTCTGAAATTTGACTATATAATATATAATGTATTTTTCGTGAAACCAATGTGTTACGAGCAAAGTCCTATGCAATTACTCGATGTTTTTTTTTAACTAGTTGAACTCACAGTTAAATCACAACAAGCCTTGTAATGGTACTTAATGCCATGCACGTGAACTCACCCAAAGTCGTTTGAATTTCTTTGAAGCCATTGGTCACACTAGGTCTTGCGAAGTCACTGAAAGTCCAGTGACTTTATTCGAAGTCTTTTAACTTCATGTAGCCAGGACTAAGTTAATTTCACTACATACTACCTGCGTAGTACGCCCTCAAGTAATAAGACGCTGGATCAATAAGGTAACCAGAGGAAATGTCAAGATTTCTGGTTTCTGATCGGTGTGTTAAATTTTTGATTTATTAGCATGGAGTCTGTATAATGTTTTTATATTACTTCGTAAACAGGGTCGTTCATCGATTGTTGAAAATTTGACCTTGCGTGAGAGAAAGAAGCTACTTATGCTGGTTTCAAGTAAAGTCGATTGCCTTAGTAAGGAATCCAGTTCAGCAACCTATCGACGAACCCACAAACGTAATTTTTCAGCCTTTAAAAATTCTGTTTCGATTGAACCTCCGTGTTTTTATTGTCTCGTGCATTCGCTTGCTTTCTTCTCAGCCTTGAAGACAGTCCTGGAACCAGGAGATCAGGATTCAATTCCGTAGATTCTTCTTTGAAGAAGAGACGTAAAACATGACTTGCTATGTAGCCGCAAATCATCGATACCACGCAGCCCATGGGACAGTACCACATGTAGGAGATTCGGTACAGATAAAAGTATGAACTGTCACCCGTGCTTCTGCAAATAAACGATTATGGGAGTTAGACTAGCTGAGATCCGAATTTCGGCGAAGGCTTTGTGTGGTATAATTCGATATGAACTCTTCACGGATTGACAATGAGCAAATAGTTCTTGACATTTGGAGCAAAAGAAAAAACCAGAAACTCGATTCATTTTTACAACCAAATCAATTACTCACTCAGCTCTGGTAAAACTTGACAATCTGGTTATATCAGAGGTTGTGTTGCAGCCCGCTATGGATACGGCCAAAGTTGGTGCCGATGGTTTCGGCTGGCCAAACCCGACCCAAAGACCGAAAACAAGACTTATTAGAAGTCCGGTGACGGCACCTCGCTGAGTGGCAGATTCGGTAAACATGCCTAAGGTAAATAACCCCAAAACTGGCCCTCCAACTACGCCAAATATCGTCAGTGCAGCTTGGAGAACACCGCCAAGATACTGTGCCAGAAAAGCGATCGCTATGCAAAGCAGACCCACTAGAAAAGCCAATGCTTTTCCAATGTATGCGAATTTGTTCACTGGAAACTCTATGTTCCTGAAAGGAGACGTTGATAAACCCTCATGTATAGTGCGTATTTACTCTATTTCTGATTCTATTACCTCCATATATACAGCGGCTTCACGTAATCCTCAAGAATCACTGCTGATAGGGAGTTAAGAGCGGCGGATACGGTACTGAGACCGGCGCTGAAAATACCGGCGATGAAGAGTCCGGAAAGTCCAGGAAACACCGACAGTGTGTCCATCACGTACAGAGGCATTAACTGATCGGTGGATGAAATTCTTCCAGTTGTCAGAGGGTCGCAGTTTTGATATTTCGAGTATATCGCCAGTCCAGAGAAGCATGTTATCACCGACATTATCACGGCGATTGGTAAGCTCCACCAGAGTGATGCTTGGGCTGATTTCAAGTCACTAGGATTTAACAAATACAAATTTTACTGGCGATCATTAAACACTTGAAAGGCAGAGATGCAGGTAATCCAACTACCGGGAACTCACTTGATAGTCAGTAATCTTTGAACTTGGACTTGATTGACTCCGTACAGGGAAAGGTAGGTGAAGAATCCGCCAAATGTCAGACTCCACCAGGTGTGGCGAACCGTTGGATCGGCAGATATGCTTCAACAGAGAAGAAAATTGATTATAAGTCGAAAAATAGAGACTGTTACTTTAACTTCGATTCGAGCAGTTTCTTTGGGATTACGTCGACATGATGGAACTGCTCACGGGATGGTAATTTACCTGTCGAATTCAATACGGTCTCCAGCTACGGCGATTTTCCATATCTCATCGATACCTCCGACTTCAACGGCGGCGGTTATTCCTACCGTGAGGACAGCAACTAACATTAGAAGTGCTTGGAATATGTCAGTGATGAGAACCGCTTTGATACCACCAAGGCTGGAATAGCATGTACAAACTAATCCGATTACTATTATGCTCGCAGTTTTCGAAAGACCAGTTGTAGCTTCAACAGCTAATGCGGGAGCGTAAAGAACAATCCCTGTGTAAAGTAGTAGCTGAAGCGAGATAGCACTGCTAGTGATTGTTCTTGCAACGGTCCCGAAGCGTTTCTCGAGGTACTGAAAATGCAGAGTGGTTAGTAACATTGTTGAGCTTTCTATTTGCTTACTCCTTACGAAGCTCATCAAGGAGAAACTTTAACATTGCTTCTTACCTCGAAAGCACTCGTTGCTTGGAGTTTAAAGAATACGGGCAAGTAAAGGTATGCTACAACTGGCGTGGCTATAACGTAGCCGAGATTAACCACCACGTACATAGTCCCGTATACGTAATTTTCGGCACTGGCACCCAGAAGACTGACAGCTGAGAGAAAAGATACCATCAAACCTATCGCTACCGGTGCTGCACTCATCGAACGATTTGCTGTGTAGTATTCCTGAAAAGTAGAGGTTACTTCATTTTTTGTGTACAGGTACAACTTTTTCAAAATTACGGATATGCACCTTAGAATAAGGCGAGGGGCAGTCAATTCTGTGAAGTAGCGATCAACTGGCTTAAAGTGAATACATGAATTCTAAAGAAGTTCACAAGACTTGAAAGTTATTTCACATTGTTTTAATCATGACTTCAATTCAATCGATCTCACATGTCATTGTGCAATGTCAAGTGATTGAACAATTTCAAGTGAATTCGTACAGTCTTGCACGAAAGTCTTGCATCGGAATCTGTTCCAAACAAATGGCTAATTCACGCTTCGTGCGTTGTTTGGTTTATAAAAATTAACGCAAGGTGAGAAAAAACCGTTGGTCATGACCTTGTCTTTGCTTACCTCGGAAGTCTTCTGTCTGCCTCCGGTAAATCTGTAATAAACACCGATGCTCGTACTGATAATAAGCATTAGTATTATCACAACGTAGTCCCACACTTGCAGAGTCTCTGTCGCCATCTTTTGCTGCTTTTAAATCTTTCCGGAATTTTCGTTGTATTTCGAAATATCGAATAACGTTTGAAGATTCTGTTTAGAAATCGTAAGCAGTCGTGATTTTTTCCTCGAAATGCAGACACTTGTATTTCATTTGAATTACACTTAGCGATCCTCTTCGAATGCTTATTTTAGCTTTAGGGTAAATCACTTATGGATTTTGTTTTCTGTAACATTTTACCTTTGTTGGTCTTCGTATCGAACCAACCACTGTCCACGTGGTGAGGAAAGTTTTTACGGAAGAATTTGTAGAAGGTTTTTCACTTGTTCAAGATATATCACCTTTTAATACACTTCATTCATACTACCTCAAGTCCGAGTTTTTTAATATAACAGATGTTCCAGACTCACCTACCTATCCACCCCGATATTTCATGCCACGCTACGCCGAGCCACGTTGTCTAAGATTAGAAAAGGTTGGTTAAACCTCTTCCCCCTGGTCTTCTGGGGACTTCGACAAGCCCGTAATCACTAGCGAAGAGCGCGTGATAGACTGGGGACGTTTTATCAGCGTGAATCCATTTATTGCAGTTTTGATGCGTATCTGGTAGATCGAGTTACGAAGGTACTTCATATTTACTCATAGTCGTAAAGTTGTAATTTTCATGCAATGCTGATAAAAATCGAGTTAATCGTCAAGACAATCAAGTTCAGACCTCAGGCTGGTAACAAAAATTAACTACAATATTTTCGTAGACTTCCGTCAACACCGAAACATTAATTTCCATGACTAGATTTTAGACGATTATGCAGTAATGGCATTACATTTTATCATCGACATTTTATAACGACGCTTAAATCCAGATTGGATTTGAAATGTTTTAGTTCTGAGCTCACGAAACTATGTATCTTTGAATATCACGTCTGTTTCACTCACGAGGCTAGCCCCTCTAGCATAGCTATTGATAGAAAAAGGTATTCAACATTATTGGCATCGAATCGTAATTGTGAACAGCATAGAAGCAAAGATTAGTTCCCATGCTACGAACATTAAGGAATGTGATCGTGGGAGATAACCGCCTACACATGGTGCTACCGATCCATTCGCGATCTGTGTACACATGTATCTCTCATCTGATTGCAGATCTCTGTATGTGGCGGTATCCCCTCCTCCCAATTTATTAGTCAATTGAAATCGGTATCATTCACTGTGTTTATCTACAGATTTAAACATTATCTCCGAGCGAATTAATTGCTCAATTCGCCGGTGCGATACCTGCTTTTATTATAATTGCCACGTACAACGTGCTCGGTGTGTAAATCACGCGACGCCACGTTGTGGCTACAGCGTCGAGTTTCGACAGATAACAGACGGAATTTCAGTGTTTATCGTAAGACACCTTGATTTTTGCCGATATCGATGCAGTCCGGTATGTTACACGTTGCATTAATTTTATGCAATTTTTTTCACATCAGATTTGAATGAAATTTGCAAATGCATACAGACGTACGGATCACAGTTACTGTCTACATGTATTTTAAATGATGTACGAAAAGTTTACGATCAGTTTTGAATGTAGGTATACAATGTTTTACATGGATTGGAATGAATTTAAAATTTTCAAATATGATATTCAAGTGTTGTTATTAGCAAAAAATAGTTGATCAAGGATTTAGTGCGAACTTTGTTTAAGGTATATTTGGTCGTTGATTTTCCGAGTAATGCCGGTCTAGATCCTCGGAAAAAAGTGATTCCTGCCGCCAAGAAGATGGGAGGACGATTTTAATTCAAATGGAATGACTTTATCCATTTTAGTCCACCCCATTAGATCTACCATTTTGATATCATTTGAAAATAGAACATAAGATCGGATTCAATGACCTCAAAAACCACTACAGAGATATCTGATCTACATGCAGTTTTGAAAATTCTTATTTCCAAAGTTCGATTTTCGAAGCCTATGGAGCATGCGTGAAATATTCAATTCCCTAACAGTGCGGTAAAACGATGTTAGCGCATGCGCGCAACTGAAATGCTCCATTTTACACCCTAGGGTTTTTTATTTTACATGCGTACTTTCGAATAATTCAGTTTGACGCACCATGTCATTGAGCGTAAGTTACTTAACCCCAATTTGATGACCTGTTAGTCGCGCCTCCGTTGCTTCTCAAATCGAACATTTTATCACACGTTTATTGGGAAACGTAGAATGTGTCTTTCGTAAGGATGGGTGATACTATTTACTGTACTATTCCAACACACGTTTGTCATGTAACAGTTCTTTCTCGCCTGACCAGAAGCAATTTTTACGGAACTGCAAATTTTCCAACTAATTGGAGTACAGGATTATTCAAAACCAATAAAATAATGAATTTTGCAAAGTGCACGGTTCGAATTCTCATAGTTGTATAATATTGTATAATTAGATAAGTTGTAGAAAATATCGTACATAGTTTTCTTACGCAGGATGACCTTTTGCTTCTTTCAATCAGACTGGACCTCCCCTTAAATCTAATTTTTGAATTATTTATATAACCGGAACGTAAGAATTCCATCTAAAAAATTATCTGTTCTATGATTTTCACTGGTGTTGTAAATCTCGAACCTCAAGTCCTTGATAGTCTTTTTGCGTATTTAAAATTATCCATATCAATGAATATGACTAGCATTTTAATCACAACTATGAAATAGCTAATTTTATGGATATAATCGTGGATTATTTAAAAAATTGAAATCACGAAGTACGACGTTAGGCAATATGCATGGCGCGTTTGTCGCACCTTTCTTCACGCCCGCATCGCCGTTGCGGTTCGTATTCCAGGTGTACCAATACATACCGTAGTTATAGCAGCATAAGTACATCTCGACACGTACAAGAGTTGCACTCTGCAAACGAGCAGCGTAAAGAAACGGTTACGGATAGAGAGCACGGAGATCTCCTAATGCTAAGTTGGCATCGCATTATCGAGCAGCAGGCAGTTAGCGTAACTTAGCATTAACATAAACATAACAATACGAGGAGTTATTGCTATGGAAATTACGGGTAGTGCGGTGATATGAGTATCATGGGAATGCAGTGAAAATGAACGGATAACCGATCAGGCGAGTTTATTTCTCGCGGCGTTCGCTCATTCATACTGTTACAGACTCAATAATCACGTCACATTTCCGGTATTCGGCAAAACGAACATCCGGGAATCCGAAGAGTCGAGTAGCGAATGGAAATTCGGTCCTCATTCTTTTACCTTTAACAGGTGAGGCCAGTCGTTAGTTTCGATTCATATAACGTAAGCGTGTTTCTGCCCTAACTTGCACACTTTCGAAAATTACGTTCCACAAATATTAAAAGCCAACTTCCAGAATCACGTATAAACGGAGGCACGTTAACGCCTCCTAACTTACGAAGAGGTGGCTGGCTGCAAGCCGAGCTTTTGCATTATGCATGCGGACTTGGTGTCGCGTATACTCTCGACCATTCGGATCACATCGATACCCAATGGGAATATAGGTATATGCGGGCTGTGCTAAAGTCAGACCTTCTTTGATCAGGCGTAAATGTACGCTGAGGATTTTGCCTTTAAGACGAGCCTAAGATCGTTTCAGGATGAAGCGTACGAATCGAAAGATAGGAAAAGAGAAGAGATTCTTTAAACATATCCAAGAATGTCATTCCAGCCCGGGACGGTGAACACGAATTAAACAAGATCAGTTCTATTAATTAGACTTGGAGATGAGCAAATTGAAATAACACGAGCTAAGATACTCGTATCGACAATATCTGAAATTGTTTTAGAATCAGTAAATCTAGATGATTAAACTCTGGTGTTTTTGAAGAAATTTTCATGTTTTTGAGCGCATTTTTATCGCTGACTGGATACCTGTAAATTGTATAAAATTGCCTGTTCACCGTCTAAATAATATTCGAGAAATTTCACATTACAGTATACTTGTAATGTCTTAAATGAAATTGTTAACGAACATTTGTTGTACCATACTGTACTTACACAAATTTATACTCAGCCTGTCTGGAAACAACTATTTGGCAAATATTTTCAGGCTATCCATAGTGAACAAATTAAATCGAAAACTATTGAAACTGAGTCAAAAACACAAGAGATTAATAAGTTTGAAATTTCTTACTTGTAACCATCTCTCAAATCGTTGGTATCTTCTGTTAAGTGAATTGGTTCAGATTCATTTCTATTGCACACCACGGAAGTTCATAGCAGGTATGGATGTTGATTAATTCACGTTCGGCATTAGCGGATATAACATCTTACGCCTATGATCAGATAAAAATATCACCTCCGTAAAACTTGACGCAAACAGCAGATTGTCGGGTACTTCTACCTTATTTTAATCGACGTTAGCGTTTTTGGCTGCAAATAACGACTGCTATTTTCAGATTAATATGATAACGGACTATTTATGACTGACCAAGATCTTATTCATACTATCGATATTTTTTTAATAAATCTTACTCGCATTTTGGTTCGCCAATGATAATCTTATCTTATTTTATCCGATGTTGTTTCTTTTAGATTAGGTTCTGTACAGGGTTCAGATTTTCATCGCAGATCTTTTCCGATACATTCTTCGAATATGTCTGCAGCGAATAGAAAATTACTTAACAAAAACGGATGGTTTGAATATTTTACTGAAATGTCTAAAAAATGGTTGTACAATTGCACTAAATCATATTTGTCCATTAAATACGAACTAGGTATTAGTGACAATTTTAATTTTCTATCAAGATCGATCTATCATAAAAAATCTCTATAATAAGCAAATAGATAAATGCTACATTTAGCAATCATTTTACCATTTCATACAACTGCCACATAGTTGACTAGGTTTCATAATTCATTCTGCAGGAATTCATCATCCGAATTCAGCGTTACTGAGAGCTTGAGTTGCTGAGTAAGCTCGATCGATCGAGAACTATGATTCCGGAGCAGTCATAAAATCTTATATAGTTACATCACGACTTCCAACTCGGAGACTTTCGTATCGTTTAATATTATTCGTCTACGAGCAGTTAAAGTTACAAAATCATTGCAAGGGATCCAAAATGTCAACGATGTTCTTCATTTACCTTCCGCTTGGCCTTTTACATCACGGTTCTTGAATCACCCTTCGATACCGGCGTGCAACTGATCTTGGAAGGGAGATGGATACCGAACGACGATGTGGCGCGTTGAAACTAGCATCCTCGGGGATGCTTGGAATGTAAACAACGCCCATCAATCACAGGAGCGAAGAGTCGACACGGTTCTGGGTACAGGAAATGAAAGATGGCTAGGTTAGGGATTATAGGTACGCACAGAAGCATCTTGGTTAGCGCGTGTTACGCAAGTCGAGTTAATACGTGGACAGTAGAAAGTGTGTTCTTGGCGTCGATTATCCTGAGGTTAGCGATTCGTCGCGGTTGAGGTTTAATGCACGCGTTTCTAGGAGCCGAGGCCTCGGACGTGCGCGAGGACAAGCCATCTCACTCGCTGTTCAATTTTAATTACGATACCCTCTACGATAGCTATTCTGGCTTCTCTACACTCCGGGAGGCACAAGCCAACTCGCAGCTCATAGTCCCCACATTCCGTCCGTTCCACTTCTAATGACCGCGGCTTCTACCCGTCGACAGACGCGTACCTTTCAGCTCCTTGGTGCCGTTCTTACTGACGAACATGGCCTAGGGGAAGATTGGAAGGATTAGAAGGACGTGAAGGATTCATCAGAGTCCTGGTAGTTTGAAAATTTTGCTTTATCAGATCTGAATTGAGGAAAGATCATTCACCGGGAACCTTCCAATGCTGCGAACCTTCGTGGAAAGGGATGCAATTGGGAATTTGTCGAGTGCTTACACCAAGGTGGACTGAAATCCTGTTAATTATTCGCTTTCTGGAATAATTTAGAACAGATCTGGAGGGCAGTGCGATGAACATTTTTCCACCCCCAAATAATGATCACCCTAATGTAGATGCTGCTCGATATGTTTCAATGGTTCCATTTATCCGAGTGGCACGATCTTTCGTTCCGAATGCACGAATGTGAAATGGAACGTGATGAACATTTTGATGACCGAGTGCCATATCTTAATTACCAATTTCGAATCCAATAGCTAATGCCACTGCCACTTAACTCTAGTCCGAATGATCGAATTGTTAAAAAGCCAGACACTGATTGAGTTGCTTTGTTCAAATTGCCATTCTCGAAGTTTCAAGCTGTGAAAAGAACGAAAACAAACTCCTACAATGTATTCTCGTTCTTGACAACGTTTCATTTCATTATTGGGTAGATAATACATGTCAGGTATGTAAATTTATGGTTTTCGTTTTCACGGGCCAATAAACCGTTTACCGTTAAACCGAGGCAGGCGCGCGCGCCGAAGGTTTATCATCGTGGTCCAAAACATGGAAATGGAATCGCTAGTCCGATCACCAGGGTTCGTGATTTACTGTGGACAGAAGCTGCGCGGCGATACTCGCGTTCCTAACCCACTCTTCCGCGAATCCTCTAAAACAGCAATATGATTTGTGTGCCCGGTGTCCTGACTCGTAATTTGCATACAGCCGTTTATTCTTATTTCAAATGTTATGTTATTGTAACGAGGGAATGATCTCTTGCCTGCCGTTATACGTCATGTGATTTTTAGAAGGTCTCATACACCTCTTCCGGTGTCCATCACATGTGCAAATACTCCCGAGGAGCCAAAGAGGAATCATTGTAACCGCATCTTGCACGTTACTGTCCAGACAGATGCGAGTACACGCGTCTATACGAGCTTGTTGGATCATTCTCACTTTGTTAGCTTCTCTTTTTAATAAGCCAATTCAACTCGAGTAATGAAACAAAATCTTTTATTTCTCCGGACGGCAGGACATTGCGTGAAAATTATTTGTTTAGCCGCCGGTGAAATTGCTATTGAGGCTTGTACGGTAATGTTCATTATTTTTTTGGAATGAAAACTGGAACGAGCTTTCTTTCTAAGCAAATTTTATGTGTGCCAATGACTCGCGGCGCAAGTGACAGGAGGAACAAACGATACGTTGATCATAGACACATAAACTTTCTATAGGAAAAAGACTCGTTTCAGTTTTGAATCCAAGAAAATAGTAAGCCACTGGGAAAGGTTAATGAAAATTATTGTACACGTTGCTGGAAGATTCATTCAAGGGGTGCCGGCATAATTGAACTATTGACAAATGACGAATGTAACGATACAATCATTCTATCACATCTTTCGTAAAACTTGAATTTCAGAGTTACGCTAGTTTGAAATTCAATTCATTTTATTCATCATCGTTGGTAATTGAGACGAGCAGTTTCGAAAAAGAAAAATTGGTTGTTTCAAGCTTCCAAATGCGTCGTTGTAGTCTGAATTTAGCTCTCAAAATGTCGAATGAAAATTTATTGAGTAGGTGAATATGTATGACAAACATTTGCATAATAATGAATGATTGATAACAAATTTACTAGGAGTACTAAAAAAAAAAATTGGCTCTTACAATGTTTGGGATAAGATAGAAAGCAGATGATGGTAGGATTAAATATTATCCAGCTCTGTGACGAAGGTGAAGCAAACCATAAAAGCTGAATAACTTTCTCTGCTTTTTCGTTTTCGTTTCTTTCCACGCGGTACACATTGAAAAAACATTTCATTGGTGGTTCTGACGTTTGTTTACTCGTAATAGTAGTATTTTTTCCAAGATTGTAGAGAGTCAGAAAAGACGCGGGATGATACAGAAATTGAATGACAATGATCAGGAACGATTGGCGACTCGTTTCATAATACGTAGGCAGTATATATTTTACCGATGCCGGAGTGAAAAATATGAAATCATGCAATGGTGGAAGTTTTGTACAAGATATTTATTGCATACGAATGAAATGGCAGAATTTATTAGCGATTTCTTGAGGCTAGTGCAGCACTGCAATCCGGCAAGTTCTGTACAATCCTCCGCCGAGCAAAAAACCATTCCAGGATCTTCCGTAGAATGATAATTGGTTTCGAGAAGGAAGGTACAACAACAAAGTGAAGCTTGCGCGCAGCTGTCTGGCTAGAAATATTTGTAGAGATATAAAAAAATTTTCAGGTATCATCGGCATGAATGTTTTCTAGAATTCGAGAGACCACCATCGTTTTCCATCGTATACCATACACTCACAGATTTTATTACCTTTCAGCGAAGGTCGGATTCTTTACGCACACTGCGAAAAATTTCATTTGCTAGAGTAATTAGAAAAATTCGGTAAAACAGGTATCGTTAAAAAAACTCTTCGAATATTGTTGGAATTACGAAAAACGAGGTATCTACACGTAACCATTTTGCGCTATGGTCGATCCTTTTTTGGTAATTGCAACGCAAAATCAGATGTTCGGTTTACTATACTTTTTTAGTTAAACAAGGCTTTAACGTCAATTTATTGCTGCACAAGCATTAAATTTTCGCAACAGTTGCAAGAAAATATAGTAAGAGTGATCGTAATGTGAAAGAATAGTAACGGATACTAGACTTTCCGGTAACGGCTATAAAACTAATTTTCATTTTCTACCTAGAACAATATTTTTCGATTGTGGTAAAAAATGAAAATGGTTATCCGGAACTAAAAATTTCTCTGAGCGCGCTATTGGAATCTATAATATGTTTTCGGATGTCCATATGAGAGAAGCTTTCCAAAAAACTAAAAATCAACGTTACAATTAGTGTTTTATTTTTTAACACAAAAATATCTGTACCGTTTCTTTTTATTTTAAAGAACTTTTCACTCGTACACTCTCGCAAATTATCTTTGACGGTGTGCGATATACGTTTGTCCAAAAAAGCACCAGTCGTGCAATCCTTTCTGTCTCTCTATATATTTCTCTCTCTCTCCTGAGTCCTACTTATTCTCGTCTTGTCGAATGATAATTGACAGAAGTGCTTTAACAATGTTTCAGTCAGGACGCTAGAGCGTAGCGGCGGCGACATGAAGCATGCAGCATGCGCGGTAGCGGTGTCACAGCTGCGCGGTCCTGCCTTCAACCTCTGGTGTCCGCCAGCCGATACCTTGCCGTACATGCCCTCCCAGGTGACCCTCTCTACTTTGTCGTCGAGGTGAGTAAGGTTGGAAAATAAAAATGATCGCGTATCGAAGAGGTGAAGATATGGTTGAACAGCAAAATGGGCATGAGCACATCCGTGAGCAATATTGAGGAAACTGTGAAATATATGGGTTTTGAAATGTTTGCTCGAGTTTCAGGCCTTTAGAGGAAAAAAAAAAAAAAAAAATCAAAATTTTGGGTGTTTTTTTACAGACGTCAAGTACTGTACATTTAAAAAAAAATTATTAACAGAAATCTTGCCGAATCGAATTTACCTAAGACCGAACCACGGATAACCAAATTTTTTTTTCCCGTAAAGCAAAGGTAGTTTAAAGAGTACAAAAACAGGTAACCAAATGTATATTCTGTTGCATTTGAAAAATGCAGGATTTAGCGAGCTCAGTTGCAAAATCCCATCAATATGCTCATGAAAGTTGAACCGGTGACTGAAATTGATGGAAGAATTGGCCAAGTTCGTAATTGCTTTCACGTTAGCTAAAACCTGACTAATTGCATGTATTCGTTCAATGACAGTTTTTATTCCCGAACAAATTTTACTAACGAGAATTCGGCGAACCATTTCGAACGTTCTAATTCACTATAAAACCTTTTATCAAATCGTTAATACCTTAGCTTGTGTTTTTCGAATTTTCTTATTTCTTACTGACTTATTGGAATTACATCGTAAAAATGTTTCGTTTGTTTTCATTATAATTGGAAAATTTCTTCCTGAATTGGAAAATATCGGATCGAACATACCTTAGCGGCTACGTTATAGTTCAAGATCTCTCTCTCTTTCTCTCTTGTTTTTTCGGATCATGATCTCGAAAAATTCTTATGACCAGGGTCGCCGACTAGCTCACCGCTGGTCATTAAATTGAACAAACATGTCTCCACATCATCAACAGAATTACGAATTGCTCAATTCAACGCAAACTCTTTATTCGGACATATCGACTTTGTCCGCTTACTGTTCGAGAGAGCAAAGTTTCATATCACTTCAAATCAGCATCCGACACGTGGATACATTTGCACATCTCTGACGATCTTGTTCGCATTCAGGATTCTTTTCTTACACGTAATGATAGAGACGGGAAAATGGGAGGTGGAGTGGCTTGCTACATTCATAAGTCGCTCACCACGAAAATCATCGCTAACTCTCCGAGTGAATTTGACAGTAAACCTGAGTTTATTATACTTGAACTACGTGCCAGAAGCTCCGAAGTTTTATTGTTTGCCTCTATTTATCGACGTCCAAAAGGGCTCTACTTCTTTGATGATTTTCTTGTAAAGCTAAACTCCCACGTGCACTTATACGAGAACATCATTTTTACGGGCGACTTAAATTGTAATCTTTTACACACTTATTTCGAATCAACCTATGTTCGAAAATTCGTGTCATCTTTCATCGAAAAAGTGAAATGCTGGTTCGTATTTCAACCCAAGAAGAAAGAACGGACGATATCATCGTAGTACTCGCTTTTTCCAACTACGAGGCGAAGAGTTCCGGCCTCCCGAATTATTTATGTCAATTGTTTACAACAAATAAACCGAAGAAGACCCGAAAAAGTGAAATGCCGGTTCGAAACGAGACTCACTTCCTCCTTTAGTTGTAAATAGCGTTAAATGTTGAGAGTGTTTGTTACTGCACAGCTGTCACGGAGTAATCAAGTCTCACTGATCTCGATAAGAGTCGATTCTGCTCTCTGCAGACTAAAATATCACAAAAGTTCACTCCCTACTCAACTTAGGTGTAAGCTAGTTACTGCTCTTATTTTTCCCATCATAGACTACTGTTGTCTGGTACATACATCATGATGTGACTGATGAGTTGAACAACAAGTCATAACGGCTCGTAAATTGTTGCGTTAGCTTTATATTCGATCTTAGGAGAGATGAGCATACATATATTATCACATTATTGGCACCAACTCCAATGGCTATCGGTAAAAAATCAACGACTTTATTTTCTCACTTGTTTTGTGTTCAAAACACGTTACCTTCATATCGCTTCTTATGTTGTTAACAACTTTTTAGCATCAGTTATTCGCCATCCTCCGCGTATTGAAGCTCCTAACTCACAATACTTCATTCCATCTCACCGCACAGTAACATATCGCAACTCGTTCCATCTGTCGACCATCTATTTATGGAATTCATTACCTTCGTCACTTACTTCTTCCCATCATCGCCTGTATCTAAAAAAGATCTGTTGTCACACTATATTTAACTGATAAGGAGCCACTACTACCACCACTCCCCCTATCTGGGTTCGTTATTGTCGAGACGATGTAGATTGCCAACGTTTTGATCTAAAAATTTCTTTTTTAAGTCACATATCATCTTCAACATGGATTGTGATTTGTTGTACTCTATTTCTTTTTAAGATAGTTTGTAGTTTAGTTTTTAAGGTTCTGTATGTTGTTTAATGTATTTCGTGAAACAATCTTCCTTGCTTCATAGTTTAACTAGGACATAAGTAAACATCTAAACTCTCTCTCTCTCTCTCTCTCATTCTCTCTCTCTCTCTCTCTTTCTCTCTCTCTCTCTCTCTCTCTCTCTCCGTGGGTTTGCCACAACATACTTAAGTTTTGAAAAAATTAAAAAGAGTCGCCCCAAAATGTGGGCTCGCCCGACACGGAATACCCCATAAATATGTCATCGTGTCAGGCGTTTCACGCGCTACGCAGAGGAATCTATGCGCCGGTGAACGCCGCCACGCACTGCCAATCTGACGTTTATAAATCATGCGTGCCGTGTCACGTCGGCTTCCTCCGTCAATCTCTGACCACCGGCAGATCGTCCAACGCATCCTGAACGTAGTAGAAATAATCACACGCTCTTCCTTTTTCATCTTCCTCTTCGTCTTCTTCTTTTTCTTTTTTTCTTTTACGAGGAGGCGTTGCGCGACGACGACGATATATCGAAGATCCATCGATCCTGCTTGCGCGATTTGACACGGAATTTCAGTCAACGAAATTCTCACGAATTGCCATTAATATTCAACCTTACGCCGCGGCCGTCTCGAGTTTCTCGGTAATAATGCTTCAGCAGTACCTTTCGGTATCTTCCTACGCGTTTAGAACTCCGGAGTCAAAGGTGTCTCCGCAGTGTGGAGGAAAAAAAGAAAGGGAACAGAATTTAGAGTGGGGAAAAAAAAATAAATAAAAAAAAAACACATAAATAAAATAAAAATAAAAACCCCGTCTATGTGTCTCATGTCCGTCAGCCGAAGCCCATCAAAGCGGCAAGCGTTCAGATGGCTTTGTAAACGTCGGAAAAAAAAAGTTTCTTTCGGATCAACAATTCACGTTACACTCCCACGCGCGCTTTGACAACTGCACGGATAATTGCGTACGTATGCCTGGAAATAACGCGTACGTACCGTGAAAAAAAATTCACACCGTTCAGCGCTACACACGTTTACGTATGCATGTGTAATGTATAATAGACGCTAGGAGAGGAATACGGAACAGGTCGAGTTATTGTCTATGGTACTTACACGTTAAGGATAATTCATCAGTCCAGCTGACATGCAAACACTGTGAGAGAAAATCTTTTGTCAAAGTTACCTGTAGAAATTCTTTAGTAAAATATTGCTATCTCGTTACAATAACGTTTGAAATATTGTTGATATTACTAGACAATTTGGTACAAGTAACTGTTTAATTTATTTATAGTTGTCATTGCTATATTGTTTTTTTTTTTTTTCTATTATCGAAACAGTAAATCTCTTTGTTTGATCAGGTTACTAATCTTTTTTCACTTAAACAAGGCCTCGAGTAGCTGTAATGTATAAAAAAGAAGAAAATGGTACCAGATTATCTGGTTACCGCTACAAAACTCAATTTTGTTCTGTATCCGGAAATGTATTTTTTGGTTATCGTAAGAGATGAAAATAGTTATGGACCGTACAGTAACTACGATAATAAACTTCTCTCCGACGGTTGTAAGCAACAATATGTGCGGAAAATATGCGTGTGTCTAATCTTGTGCGTCCTTATAAATTGGTTTTTCTACGATATTTATTGATTTATTATTTATTCAGTTTTTGTAAGCTTAATGTTAATGAAAGCGCCAGTAACGGGACTTTCAAGACATCTGATATCTTTCGAAGATACGCGATCGTTGAAAAACATGAAAGAATTCCGACCGTTGTTCAAAATCATTTGTAGGTTTAATTATGATTTTTTATAAGTCTGATTTACGCATATCGTTAATCCGATCCAATATCTCTGTGAAAATCTTTGTAAATCAATGCCTGACGGATACAAAATTGTCTTAGTTAATTTTCTCGTACTCACGAATTGTTGCGTGAAGTTTGGCATACGAGATTTATGAATCACGGATTTATGATTCACCTTTAACTTCCCATTACCAAAAAGACTTTCAACTGACGCAATAATAAAAGTGTTCTACATTCTGCTCATTTCGTCAGAATATATTACTGGCTAAATTAAGAACGTCGAAAATTAAAGCTGATGAGTTTTTTTTTTTTTTAAATTCCGTCCAAACAACTTCTAATTTTTTTTTCTAATGACATCACGTTTCTTACATCCCGTCCGTTACGGAGATTGTTGTTGATATTCATAAGATTGAAATTCGCAACGTTAACTTAACGATGCCTCGAGTAGATTTTTGTAAAAATCGTTAATTCGCAATTCTGGGATCTTTTAAATATGAGTAAACTGTAATATAACGCAAAACTTGCTAGAGTGTTTTTCTCTCAACGTTGTATCACCTTAATTCCATCAACTCCAACTCCGTTGGTATTATTTCTCTCTGTCTAAGACTGCATGCCGAGAATGATCGTAAGCAGATTCGCGTCTGGAATATGCGGAAAACAGTTTGAAAAAGCGATGAGAGGAAACAGCAGGTATGAATTTGCACACTTTAGCTGGTTGTGGATACGCGCGCAGGGGGTCAATTTAATTCCTTTAGTAAGTGCCCCGGATAAGAGCCTGGAATTTCTAATAACACGCGTAATGAGCTCGTTAACAAGGATCGCTACTCTGGTGTGTAATAAGCGGAAATTGCTTTGCTCTAGAACGGTGAGAGCCTTTGATGATACGAAGAGCAATCGCTCGGGTCGTTTAACTATTCACGTTAAAGAGTGTATCGTTCGTTCGTTAGTTTACCCGTTTCTATAACACTCTGAGAAAATACGTCTCGCTGACGGTTATACGATTTACTAAAGGATTGGAGATTTGAAAGAGTCCGATAGAAAACAAATTTTGTCCGTGCCTTGCAAACGTAAGATCGTTTTCCACGTCGAGAAATTGATTTTTTTAAAAATACAACCGTTTCTCAGTGTTTTACTGATATAGCAGGCAAGGTTTTTTTTTTTTTTTTTTCTTGAAATTTTTCGTCGACTTCTGCAACAATTGCCATTTCATCAACGAATAGAATCCATTTCAATTCCTCCTTTTTCGTCAATTACATTAAACGTATGTCATTTTACGGTACTGCAATACCTTATTCACTAGTTTATGGTCTTCGAAGCATCGTTCTTTGCTTCTTATTGTAATTGTCTATTCGGGAAGTCAAATGCGTAATCCACTTGAAATTTGAAATATTCCCGGCTAACCTGTAGATGTTTTTTCTCTTGCGTATACGCTCGTTCCGTTCGTTAGTTTTTTTCTTCGTCTCTGAATTTCCCATGACGCACCGGATGTTCAATCCTAGACAAAAGTTAACTATGTATACTCACGCATAAACACGCGCGCGCACGCCCACGCACAATCTACCCATCCTGCCGTGACCGTGAAGTTCATGACACGCAAGATCGAAACAACCCAGACACGCGGTGTAAATTTTGCTGCGAGTAAAGTGTAGAAGCGAAAAATTCCATACAGAGTTTGTTACAACGACGTTTCCTTACAACGACAAAGCAACAGGTTTCATCGTTTAAGCGGTGGATCAATTTTTCCGTACATTCTCATTTGTGAAATTTTTTATAAAAATAAATTTTTCGTTGCAATGTAAAAATCCAGTTACCAATCATCGGTTATGAGTTCGTTGATCGGTAAACTTGGAAGACGAATTTTGAATTATTATGGATTGGAAAAGGTAAAAGATGATTAAAAATTTACTGAATCAATCGATAATTAACATACGCGGAGCGCAATCGCGAAGCTAATCTAATGCTGATACGTTTTGCGGTATGAAAATTGGAAGGAAGATATTAAAATTAACACACGAGTAACAGGGCTTTAGTTGAAGTACCTCGAGTGTAACCGAAAATCTTTAACCAAGCTATTTCACGGTATGCATCGTCATAAAACATGTGTTATTTAGAATTTCAAACATACGAAAAAGAATACAAAAACAATCCAACTAACAAGCATCGAATAGACCGAGTAAGAGGGATTCTCAAGATGGAAGCCGTTTAATCCTCATCCTAATACGTCTCAGACTTGAAGATGATGGTAACACCGATGAATACTACAGTATAAAAGCGTAGAGTAGAAAAGTTTGAATAACTCGAGACAATTTCAAAGTTGATTAAAAAAAAAACTGATATACTTCATCCAAGATCTAGGGATCGCAGGTCAGATAGGATTGCTTGCAACTTGCGATATGAACGGAATCACATTCACGATGTATGGATATTTCACTGCCAAGGTTTCACGAGTGCATGTTTAAAAAACGATAAAAAAAAAAGAAAATTAAGAAAAAAGAAACAAGCCTGGAATTCTCGGTTCTTCAGCTGCAGTATAGGTACGTCATTATATGGGAGGAAATATCAGAGCCCGTCCTGCCGCTGCAGCCACGGCTGGTAGGTCGAGAGAAGAATAAGGTATGACGACGGTGTATCCTACCTTCTCACACGATACGATCTACCTAATTATACAGAGGCTCATTTGTACCGACAAATCTGGATTCTACCCCGTCAAGGAAATTCGTTTGCCACTACCTTTAAGGTCTCCTCCACACGGTGGCAAAGTATTTTTTTTAAATTCCAGGCCTCTCCGTTTACATCACCTCGGGAAGAACCAACTTCCCTCCGATCCCCCTGCTGCTGCGAAAATGCATATTTAATTCCCTTAAGCGTGACTGTCGTAATTACGCGTCCCTTTCTACGGTTCGGCTTGTTCTGTCATTTCATTTTTTTAATTTTCAATTTCTTTTCTTCCAACATTTATACGACTGGTAATTACAGTGGTTAACGAATATTATGCTCGATGTTCAAGTTACACGAATGTAAAGTGCACGTGTGCTGCGTACCGGTCGAATATCTTACTGGGCTGAATAATTACTGAAATAAAAAATCGCGAAACAGGATCGGGAAATACTCGGTGTAAGGATAAAAAAAAAAAAAAAAAAAAAAAAAACATCCCCACCAATCGCGTTGTACTGTTTTGTTCGTATACCGTTATGGACAATGTACTTCTGGTTCAGTGTAATGAAAAAGATACTAGGAGGCGATACTCGGCAAGTGTGCAAGGTTCTTTAGGGTGTCTCGCTGCTCCATACACGTGAAACTTGTACGGGTACTGTAAGGTGGGTGTAAAGATATAGAGGATAAATTAGACACGACGAAAGATGAAGAGCGGATAAATTAGTAAAAACCAAGAGGAATTTCGTAGAGACGGGTCAGCGTATAAATCTTAAATTAAATTAGAGGCTCTTTAGATGGAGATTTTATAGTCCCTCAGAATTTAGTTGGAACAATTTCCAATGGAATGTAGTTCTTTCGAGAAACTAGGAAAACCTTTAACGACGGACGATAAATATGATCTGGAAGATTTTCAAAGGTAACGCTGTAAGAATGTTACAAAACCAATGGTTAACTCTTTATAGTCTCAGACTTCACACAACGCGTCTACACTCTATTCGATTAAAAATTTTGTACTTTTACGCAGGCACCAGTACTTATTAATCGATTTTTTATAAAACACATTGGTCACTTGAGTTAGATTTACCCTTTGAACTTCAGGGTATTCCTATATGTATATGTGGCATGTCTAGCATTATCCGATAACTCGTCATCAGTTCCATGTGTTTAAATGTAATCATTTAAAAGTTACGACTTGAATGATATACATTGATTGTTATAAAAAAAAAAATTAAAAACAAATAAAAGCTAGATCTCTTCATCTTTTAGGTACGGTGTCGAAAATTTCATCAGGCTGGCAGCAAAATTGGGAAGCAGGGCAGCCGTAGAATTTTCCATTATTTGGACACTTCTAGAGAGTACAAGAATCATAGGAGACATCTAGAATTTAGAGTGTAGCTTTGATATTAACTCTTATAATATTAACTGTCGACCATTTATACAAACGCTTGATTTACAAATTGTTTTACGTCTTACCAGGAAGACCGCTAACGAAGCATTGCTTGAAAAACTGGATCATACAATCATTATAGATACAATTTTCACTTCATAATATGCGCATTACTGCGTATGAATGTACTCGAAGATCAGCTAAAAGTTCTGAAATAAGGCTTGTTTCAGTAGGTACCTTAATGGTGAATAAGCAGCCTAAACCATCATACACTCGTTCGATAGTCGTAACGTTTCTGAACCAACAGGAGCCTCAAAGTTATTCACGTACACAACTTAAACTTAAATAAGGTAAATTATCGAAAGACCATAACCAATTGTCACGATGAGACTGTCATGCGAATATTACAATTTCCTTTCTTTGGAAAACTTTAAGGTACGCGTAGATACCATTCCATTACCATTTTCGTCGACCACATTCATCGACTTTCATCAAAGTACTGATCGAAACAACAATTGTATGTACCTAACATTCACATATCAAGAATAAAGTCCTAAATCGTCTGCTAATTTTAATAAGCTTTAAACGTCGGTAGGAATATGCAAATTATGAAGTTGCTCTTACGATATATCAGCAGCTAGTTCAATCAACGCTAATCGTAGATAAAGTATGACCAAGCGAATAGCGTATGGTCTTCAGTGCAGACGAATTAATTAACAGCTACTGCTGGCGGTGGCTCGCTTGGATCCGTTTTGATTTGCTCGAGTCCGCGTTACTCTATCGCACACCAACTGGTACACCTGTATTGCTATACATGCCTAATAGTTGAAACGTGCGTTGCATCGCAAATATGCTCACCATAGCTGCGTGCGCAGTTGGTTGATTGTTCGATAATTTTACAAACCGTGTGATTATTCCGAGTCACGTATTCACGAGGAATTCTACCGATTCCTGCCACTACACCCAGACTACAGAAAATTTATATGACTCTATTTGATCAGATTATTCTTATGGCCTCAGGGTCAGGATATATGTATTCTATTGTAAACTCTTCGCCTTTACTTCCGACTAACTTTTCTGTTTCGATTATTGCCATGTTATACAAGTAATAATAAAATTTGGAACAACAACACGCCTATTTTCAAATGTAATATAAAATCAGTCAGTCTGGTATAATGTAGGGAATATTTGACTAATTTGTTTCAAAGATTATGTCTCATGGTATTAGAATCTAAACTTAGCCAGATCAATTCTTGTACCTAATTCAGAAGGTCATCTGGGTCGTTGAGGCCTGTTACATGAAACTGGTACCCAATCCATTTGATTGGTAACTCTTTCGAGTTGCGTCGGAAATTCACAGTTGTCGCCATCAGTTGGCCATCCTGTAGTGGTGCATATTAAAGAAAATCAATTGCATTCGAACGGTTCGCTGAATTTGACGTTGCATACCAATGCAGAACGAACGAGTATTTGTAGAACATGTAGAGTTAGACACATCACCACGACAGTATGGGATGTGAAAAATTCGAGAAACGCTTGTAAATTAATGTTCCTGCTTTTCGTTTTCTAAATTTTTTTGCACTGCCCTCAAGGTACTCGCGTCCTTGTCCACGGGGCAAATAATGGTATCGTACACCGATATAGTTCTCTTATCTAGCTCAGACGTGTATTCTCTAATGAAGTGACCCACGGAATCTTTCACTTTCAAATCTTTTCGGTCGTCACCGTATCTTCAATCCCTATTAAAAACTTTGATTACGATGCGTACAAGCATCGCGTTATAAAAAGAAAAGAGTAAAAACCGGACATACACAACATATGTCTGGAGTTAATTGGCGCGGTGTGATAAATAGATACTCAACCGAAACCAATGAACTGTACAACCTGCAGTGGATTATTTTTAAAACATAATTACACGTTTCAAGTATCGTGTCATGGTATTGACACAATTTTCTGTCGTCACTTGTTTTATTTTAGTTTGATATGATATAACCGAAATGGTTATTTCGAATCATTCGGTTGAGTCATCGGTTTTATTATAGATCAAATTTCTCATTATGTACGTTGCTTCTACTATGAGTTAGTAACGTGAATTCGATCAATTATTACTTACAGTAACACAAGAAGCGTGCCGCACGGACGCCGAGAGTCGAGCATTCAAAATCCTTGTGGTTCAACGTACGAGCAAAACACTAATTTAGAAGTCGTCGTTTTGCTAGAACAGTCACGAACAGCGACGGCTGTTATTGTTTTTGGTAAACTTGCTGTTCTAACAGTTCACTTAAGATCATGGAGTACAATTGAAAGGTTAAGTACGGATTTTAATTTAGACAATTGGCGAACGCGTAGATTGAGATATGATATGTCCTAATTTAGAGAAATTACGTTTCGAGAAGAGGGTCAAGGTTTATAAAACTCACGCGTGGCATATAACCAGAAAATGATTAGGCACAGTTGTACAGAGTTATGAACAAATTATCACTCACCTGTAAAAAGACTTAGATTGAGTTAGAGTAACCGAGTAAAATTTCGCAAGGTTGAGAGTTGATCGATGATGGTCTGATTTCAATAATTATCACAAGTCTCTAACTTTTCCAACAAGCACCTTTGCTATTTTGCATCATACTTCTTTCCGAGGGCAAGAATTTTGCGTATTAACTAGGAGCAGGCGTGTATATTTTGGCAAATATTGAAATATGCAAATGTCAACAGAACCATTTTCCGAGATCATGGTTGGGACAGACTTCACAATTCGCGAAGCACCGAAGCGACACTATTATAGTGTTGCGCATTTGTCGTTATATCTTCACGGTAATCCAATGAGCTTCAAAATTATGCTTAGTGAGGTATTTCCAAAATCCGTGCCATTCAAGCCGCCATGTTACGTTCAGAAGAAGAACCTAATCTTCATGTTTGTGAGAGCACCAAACGTACCAGGTGTGTGGAAATTATTAATTGAGAAGCTATTTTCGAGCGTTTATCTAATCGCCAGTATTGCCCAAAGCTTGATGCACACAAAACCGTGTTACGACAGGTTATGTTCGTTGGTTTAGGGCATCGCCGAAAAAAAGGTCTAAATAATCTTGCAGAGTGGTAGGCGGATGGATGTCTGAACTCATTACAACTGGTGCTAACTATTCGCGCTTACTTCGTGCTACAGTCCACGGTACAATAGCGATATACCCTCACGAATTGAGTGAGTTGTAGCTGTAACTTATGCGTGTCATGTGCATGCGGTGCGACAAGTATCGTTAAAAAAAAAAATGTTTGAATATTGTTGGTATTACGAAAAACGAGGTACGCGTAACCATTTTGCGCTGTTGTAGATCCTTTTTTGGTAATTGCAACGCAAAATCAGTTTTTGAGGTTTACTCTACTTTTTTTAGTTAAACAAGGCTTTAACGTCAATTTATTTTTGCACAAGCATTAAATTTTCGCAAAAGTCACAAGAAAATATGGCAACAGTGATCGTGATGAGTAAGAATAGTAACGGATACTAGACTTTCTGGTAACAGCTAGAAAACTAATTTTTATTTTGTACCTAGAACTATATTTTTCGGTCGTGGTAAAAAATGAAAATAGTTAAGGACTGAGCGGTAACCGGAAATAAAAATTTCAGTGGTGTTGTAGCACGTGTTAATTATACAAGGCGGTTTACCACACTTGGAAGAATTAATGCTGCCTCAGAGATATTATATTCACTTTCTATGTATTCAATGCTTATTTTTCCGTATAAATCACGCTTGCGCTAAACTCCATTTTCAATTTCTATTTTCAGGCCAAGTCGAGGGTGAAGGAGGTCTACGCCCAAACATGCGTCCTGCTGGGCCAACAGGGCATGTTAGACTGCGAATTGTTTGGCCTAGCAATTCTGTCTGGTGAGTTAGCTTTCCTTCTTACTTTTCTTCGTTTTACGCTCCCGAGTTTCTTGGAAGCCTGGAGTTATTCTTCTTCAAGACAAAGTCACCTGGGGCGTTTTGCCTTGGCTGCATTCGCTCGCTCTGGTATAGTCATCACCGGTCCACTTTCCGTGCTGTTCAACCAGTGCAAACCACACTTGGTGCTAAATGAGCAGTACACCCAGATAAAGAAAGGCACGAGTTCCGAGTCTTCACGGTGTTTGAAGATTGCTAACTGGAACAAGGCGAGATGCTACTCATCTTTATCTGGAACTCAACGCGCAAAGCTTTTAAACGTTCACTCACCGTCTCGTCTCGATTTCGACTGAACACAGAAAGAATCCTACTCTTCGAGTTCGCCGCATACTTCACTTCCCCTCAGTTTGTTTGACCCTCGTCGTTGAAGAAACGATTCGAGGATGAACGAGGACTAAATTTTAGCTGGCAGACACTTCGTAAGTTCAATTCTTGGAAGCACAAAGTTGACGACTGAACGGACAACCGACGTAGGAACAGCCCTGAATGAATTCGTATCGTGTTACGGTGTGACTTTTCTCGTGTATCGAATTACTCAAGCTCGCACAGCTCGTTACGCATATCGAGCAAAGTTGACCTGTGAATTGTCTGTCCCAACTGAGGGTTATTGAAAAAAGAAACTTTATTGTTTTTTGTTCAAGCAGTTCTTGGTGAACAGTAAATCATAAATGTGCTTTGCTAGGCCAGCTTTTAGGTGTAAATAGAACATCGGTCAGATGAATTATGGCGGTATAACCGGGCAAAGTCTACAGTGTTTGTATTCAAAGAGGGTACCTTAGTCATCGAGTCAGATGCCGTCATGAAACAAGAGTTGGCGGTGTTGTTCCGCCTGTCTTTCTCACACTTGACGGATTTAAAGATTGCCAACCACGACTCAATTCCCTCTCGGCGATAACAGCTTCATAAATGAATATTCATTCGTCTAATGGGGTACATCGTACGTACATATGCCGTACCGTTAAACAGTCGGCTGCGTTGATTCATCGCCGGAAATGATAATCGTCGAATTCCGGGCGGTGATGACTATTTCGCGAAACGAATTACTGTCGCGAGGGACCAGATCGGTGGTAAGTTATGCGAACGTTTTTACTATGTATTAGAAAAGTATCCGCAGATTAGTCAGCGTTTCTTCAAAACAATGCTTCGCTTCGAATTATATCTGTGTAGTGATCTGTGCGTGGCAATGGTATCATTGGCTACATTGATGGGGTTATGAACAACCCTTCGAACAGAAGGACCTGTCAAAACATTTCATGAATTGTTGGTGCATCCACTATTTTCAACTATAAAACCATTATTGGGATTTTTATACAAAGTTGAAAATGAATTGTTGCTATTGGTATCGTCACTGCGTACGAAATTACTTTTTACAATTGTATCAAAAGTGACGGTCGATCTGGTTTTGCCAACCAAATACTTTCCTACGTTACTAGTATTATAACTATCATTTTGTACTTTACATGTTTGTAAGCAATAGAAGAAACAAGCCAGTCAGTAAATTAAAAAAAAAAAAGTGTTCAATCGTTATATCGAAATAGTCATTCACTGGTTGGTTGCCTTTGGCTCATTTTCTATTCACAGTCGATAAAGATTGCTGTTCTAGCGTATAAATGATTATGAGGCACTTTTTCAAGAACTTATCACACTGTGCATTAAAAGAATTATTCTCAGCTTCGATAGCAATGATTCAGAGGTCACTGTTTTTTCGTTTACTTCAATATCTGTGGATCTTCACCCATCTGTCGGAAACTTTACAAAATTCTATACCGAAGTAGAATTTACTGCCATGAAATCTTCGCTTCACGGTATCGATCAATTCTGTCAGTTTTACAAGTCACGACGGATTATAGGTTAGAGCGATTCCAGCGTGAACACCGACATTTACTAAATCTGCAAATTTTTACTATAAATTTTAACCACTTCATGTTCTCACTTAACTTTCTGTTACCGAGTAGTTCAATGAAACTACCGTTCTAACGCTGTATTTATGAAAAAAGTTTATGTGGTATTGTAGGAAAATTTAGCCCTGTCATTATCTTGGTAACTGAAGAAGCATATTGTAATGTATACAGGTGTAAATATTACTTCGAAAAAGTCTATAACGCGTGTCCCCTAATTTTATTTGAGCGGTTTGTTGTTCGTGTTGTTTTTTGCAGGAGAATCTTCTGCTTGAGAGGTACGTATGGGGCATTCCACGCCAATTCGACCTGGGTTTTGCCCTTGACCTCTCAGATTTGGCGCGTGATTTTTTCCATGATTGTTCTCACTTTGAGAGGTACTCTGTTTTTTTTTCGACTCAATTTCAATTTTCCGCGAAGTGAGAACAATCATAGAAAAAATCGCGCGCCAAATCTGAGAGGTCAAGGGTAAAACCCAGATTGAATTGGCGTGGAATGCCCCGTATATACCTAGAGATATCGGTTTCTCGAGGCAACCGGGGGTATATGTTGTCGGACGGTAAGGAATTCAAATTCCAAAACCCCCAAGCGCAATACTATTTATCGCTGTGGTCGCTAAGTCAAACGGCCGAACGAAGGGGTTGTGCTTTGAAGAAGGTTTTTTTTACGATCCGACTTTTCCTCGAATGTATTTTCAAATCACACAGTTTTATTACCCCGTTCACTATATTACCAGAAGCGTCTATGTCGTTGAAATTTATAATCGCTAAGGGAAGGAACGTCTCTTATAGCTGTACTTAACTAACTCCGGTAACGATTTTGAGAAGACGTATTACGAGATCTTAAAACGAGGAAACAAACTTATGAAATCGTCTTTCTTCAAATACCACTCGTTTTTCCAATCTGAATCTATCGCATCAAAATTATTCACAACGATTTTATTCCACTAATTTGTAAAAAAGACAGACCGTCTAATTCCCTTGGCAACTTCTTTCACCCAGTCGTTTAATTTATGGTAACTAAAGACCATCAGAACCGAATGAAAAACACCAGAGTTTGCGTTAATTACAGCTACTTGGATTCATTTTTAAATCATAAAAGAGATCTTTGCTGTATTCGTATCCACTTCCATTGTCACAAATAACATTGCTGGGTATATTTCAAAAGTTTTATTTCCCTTGATTTTAGACAAATTTGGAGGGATTCATTCTTCATTAAGCTATGCAATATTGTTCCGCGGTTTGTTAACCTTCAGCCAAAATCCGGCAATAAAGTGGCACTCTTGGAGCCGTCTTCGTCGTCTTGCACGGGAATCGCGGCGGTTGGCAGGGGTTGGAAACGGAGGTGGAGGGCAAGGGCGGTCAGAGTTGCATAAACGTTAAACAAGTTTGAAACTCTTGACTAATCTTGAGGTCTCTTCTGCATACCGTTGGGGCGCACCGCGCCTCCCTTTGCGGTTTCCCCTGCCCCTACCCCCCTGCCCCCCTTCCCGCCGTTCTCCACCCCCCTTTGGGACGTTGCCGGAGCCGGTCCGACTGGTCCTCCTCCTCCTCCTCCTCCTCCTCCTCCTCCTCCTCCTCCTCCTCCTCCTCCTCCTCCTCCTCCTCCTCCTCCTCCTCCTCCTCCTCCTCCTCCTCCTCCTCCTCCTCCTCCTCCTCCTCCTCCTCCTCCTCCTCCTCCTCCTCCTCCTCCTCCTCCTCCTCCTCCTCCTCCTCCTCCTCCTCCTCCTCCTCCCCCATTTCCTCCTCCTCTTCGCCATGAGCCGTTGGGCCTCCGGACCCCCTCCCACATTCCAGAGGGCCCCATCACGGGCCCCGGCTGGGCTGGCGGGTTTTGAGGCGCGCGAGGCATGGCGCGACCGGGAAAAGAGTTTAAAAAGGAAAAGAAAAATGAGGAAAGAGAGGGAAAGAAAAACGACCGGTCGAGAGAGAGAGAGAAGTAAGTAGAGGGCAGCGAAGGAGGAAGACAAAAAGAAATACTATAGCAGAAAAAATCAGAACAAGTACAAAAAGCAGCTCTCACACCCCCTGCAAACGTCGCCGGTGCTGCTGTTATTAATCTCTTGCTCATTGAAAAGAAAAAAAAATAAAAATTTCATTTCATTATTTTCTCTTTCCCTTTTTCCGTTTCTCGTTTTTGATACCTCTTTCTCTCCTCCTCTTTTCCTCTTGCACGTTCTCGAAGCTTTTCATATCTTTCCCTTTAATCCTTTAATCGTTATTTCTCGATTGTTATTGTCGTCGGTGCAGTTGTTTTTTTTTTTTTTTACACACTGGTTCGCTTATTTGATTTTTCTTCAGTTTCTATTACTGTCTTGTTTTTTTTATACACTCTGCAGTCACTCGATAATAATGACACGAGCAAAAATCAATTTCATAACTTAATATTCTCGTATATTCACCGGTGAAATTTTTATAAGGCTCAAACGGTAGGTAATAATGTACGATTCTATAACAGACTTGACTAACCTGAACTCAAATTTTTGGAGATACATACGTCAATATCGATGTCTGTCAGGGCGTCCCCTTAAGGTTAGGTTTGAGCCCTTATGTTGTGTAAATATATGTATATGGGGCAGCAACAAGCTTCAATTTTATAAGTTCAGAAAAAAAAATTCTAACAACGTGAAACTCAATTAATTTTTTCTTCTTGTTAGACTTCATCAATTTCCGTTATAGAGTGCAACGGTAAGAAAAATGTCTTCAACTGTAGAATATCAGCATTTTTGAAGAAACGTTTTTGAAACTTCTGTAACTTTTCTTCTTCTAAACCTCGAAACTTTGTATACTAGCTCTTTAATTATACGGGACAGGTATGGGGGTGTCTCAAAAAAAATTTCTCGAAGACCAAATTAAGTAACACTCTAACGTTACGTTCATGCATTTTGAATTTTTTAAATTATCATCTCACAAAAAGGGAGCATTTTACATAATAGTACACCGAAATAAATCGGTGTTGACGTTGCTTAGTAATTTAATACTTGAAATGATTGAGGAATATAGTGCAGACGACCATTTATTGTAAATGTAGTCGGTTATACTACGTACATTATCTAATAATCTACTTACGAGAAAAACGATTCGTAGCGCCAATTAAATACCGGCTAGGATAATCGAAATTAGTCTAGTTTTCAATAATCCACAATATTATTTTTTTACTCCAAGTCAGTAGTATTTTTTTCACATAAGTCAGGTTGATAATGTATTTCTTCATTGTCAGTGTAGGGTTCAATCTCGTTGAAATATGGCCGCAACATTTCTTTTGTGGGTGTGTAAATATATTTCCATACTACACATATTACCGCGGATACAAGGAAATACATTGCAAGTGCTTATAATTTAACATTTTCATTTTTAGATATGTTTATTGATTTAATTTTATTTACAGATGTATGGATCGTATCTTCCCCTAGGGTCTCTAATATTCTGGTTATGTCATAGAATATTTTTATTTATGAGTTTCGCTCGATCATGATGTATTTATTATAATTTAACGTCAACCTAATATTATATATTATATAGTTGATTACACAGGTCAGCAAAAAGAAAAAGGTTCTTTTATTTGAGTTTATACTTAAATGAATAAATTTTGATTCTTTACATCGAATGATAACCATAATCTTCATTCATTACTTATAAAGTTCTCTTTTATCTCTTTTATCTTGATAAATAAGCACCTTGAAATAAAAAGCAAACTGTATCTAATAAAACTATTTTCTATTTTATTAGTTACTCGGAATAAATCAAAATTTGATATCTAGAACCCGGACTCAAAATTCGTGTTGACCGGTGATATACGAGGTGGCTTGGGAATACTGACATTCATCACGTAGTAACTGAAAAAGTAATTTTTGATTTCAGTGGCAACGTGCGTATTAGTGGTTGAAAAAGTCGATTTAATCCAGAGATTATGAGCCGCCTTATGATATGGAAAAAATTTTCGCTATCCCTTAGCCGATGAGGATACCAACATTGTAACAAATAAAAATCCAAATTTCTGCGATAGGATTTAACAAGGACGGTTGATCGATATTAGAAATATCGGAGAACGGTGCGATCAGGGATACGTTACATATACGCAAGTCGGATGTAGTTTATATTAAATGTCAAATCTTCGGTGGCGATAACATGAAACGCACGCTTATGGCCCTGCTGCCGGTTGTTGAGGGGACTCGCCCCGTGCCGCGTAAAGTAAAGTGAGATGAAATGAAAAATAAAAAAAGAAGACTAAGAAGAAGAAGAAGAAGAAGAAGAAGAAGAAGAGAAGCAGAAGAAGGGGCCGTGGATGAGGACGAGGACGAGGACGAGGACGCAGCGGTGCTGGAGGGGGAGAGATTGAACGGGCGTTTGAACATGTGACAGAGAGAGTGAGATGACAGAGGCAGATAAGGGCTCGACAGAGAAAGAAACGGGCAGAGAAAGCCCACGGGTAAGACGGTAGCCCGGTGATTTGTATAAGCCCCTTCGGCCCCTCGCTCTCCGTCCCGTCCGGGCCCTCATTGCCGCAGCTTCGGGCCCAGGAATGCGGGGAAGGGTTACTCGGCTGGATTGGGGGGGGGGGGGGGGGGGCCCGGCAGGTTCAGCGGATGCCCCGACGGAGCCACGCTGCACGGTAGGGAAGCAACCGGGATGGGATCTCTCTTTCGTTTAGCTATTCCAACGGACCCCGCCGACCGGCCCGGGGATGGTGAACGGATGGGAGAAGAGAGGAATGGGATGAGGAAAAGAGAGGAAGAGGAGGAGGAGAAGGAGGAGGAGGAGGAGAAGGAGGAGACGCGCCTTAGCGCTCGACGTATTCCCCAAGGCCCCTTATATCTATCTGGACTAAATTACCATGGCTCCTTGGATGTGTTGGAGTGAAAAACTTGCATAATTTACGGAATTTTTATTTACGGTGAGCGTTATTGGAAGCGTGCTCATCGGTGCTTGACTTCCGCTCACACCTGCGATCACCTTCTCATTTACAGCTCACCTCTTGTATATCAGGGTGTTTCCGTTCGTTGTAACATTTTTTTTTTTTTTTTCTCTTCAACTCTTCTTGTTCGAAACTTGTTTTATATAGTAGAGAAAAGGAAAATAGTTAAATTCAATTGAATATAGAAACGAATAGAAAATTCTTTGTTAGAGGATATCTGTTAAATCCAAATTTCAAAAGGCAAAGAATTGAAGAAATTGTATTCTGTACCTACCTATAAGAATGTCTGTAGATCAGTATGTTAATACAACGGTTCACAAGTCGTGTATTCAAAATCAATTTCGTGTCAATTCATCTTTAAAGTTCCTTTGCGTCCAAACTATTGACTAGGACAACAAAAATTAGAATCATACCTATGTAGAGAATTCAATTACGGGATCTTCCATGATCAAGTCTGTATTATTAAATGTGACTGGGTGGTAACATTTTAAAAGAAATGAAACCTCTAATCCGTACTGAAAATCTGCTAATTTTGCCATTATTTTTTGACAACTTGAGCTGCCGATTGACTTTTTTTTCAATATTTCTTTTTTTTTTTTTATTCAACTTATTTTTCTCCCCTCGTTAATATCTATCCGCAGTGCAAAGACAGCGTTGTAGCCGGATAATGAAAGTTGCAAATATGCATAATACCTAACCAAAAAACCTATCTGTTGGGGTAAATTAATTAACTTTATAATTACGCTAGGAGTTGGCGCGAATCTAGATCGTTTCGTACAGAAGCTTCATACCCTTTAATTATTCAAAACACAGTTACCGTATTCGACTCAGTAAAAGCTATTATAGGATAAGCAACGACGTCGTCTTGCGGCGAAAGTCGTTAAATTATGCGCACGTTTAGTGCATGACTTTGCTTAACCGTGCATAAGACGGTGTCAAAGTTCATCAGTAAGGCGCACGGTTTCCAACAAGACCGTAATAACTGTTAACAATTAATTTCGTCATGGTTTACCGTGCAAAAGCTTGATTCTACGCAGTTTTCTGCAACCAACTCTTCCTGGTGGAAAATTAAATTTAACCTATATTAAAAACTTGACGTAACAGTCGCCCCTGTATAAATTCTATACTTCAAGTTTTTTCCACGGTGAATTTCCCTTTGACCACTTACATCGAAGAGCTTATACAAAGCACGTTTAGACGAAAACGATTTTTTGTTTTCTTCAGTTTTGAGTTTGAATATATCATACAATTGTGATACACCACCTGACTGTTACATAACCGTGTAATTGAGGACGAATGGAAATTGATGAAATAAATGCTAAATTGAAACGTGTACAATTTAAAATACTCGGGTATGTTTCGAAACAAAGTAGATTTTTTTTTGTAATAATCCGAGGAAATTTGAGACCACCAGCCAACCATACAAGTCGTATAATTTATCAAGTAAGGTGGTCTTTCACAAAAGTCCCATTCATTCAACCGAAATAAAAAAGCGAAACCACAATGAATTACCAATATTATAAGACTTTATACCCCGTCGGTCATCCAAATACGCATGCGCTAAATCATGTGATTCGATTCGTATATTCGACCAAGTCGCGTCGAATTTTCGGTCTCTTTGCCAGGTTGATCAACTCGATTGTCATCCAACGCTAGCGTTCAGAATTTGAGATGGCTAAAACGTGACGGATCTGCATGTAAGTCAACGTAACCTCGAAAGTTTTGTGCATACGGGGTTTGCGCAAACGCATTTGGGTATTCAGTTTTTCACACGGATACATAGAAGACTTAGGAAACGAAGAAAAACACACGCGTATATAGCATAATACATCCGTCACCTGAGAATGCGAATATGGGCACGGTATTTCCAATCTGTCAAAGGTTTAATTTCAAACCAGCTGTTGTTACTGGACACGAATTCGTAGAAGATGCTTAACCGCTAACAATAAGACGCAATTAATCAAACACCGAGGAACTGGGCATTGAACGAATGTCAATGATTCATTCAGGCGTACCATAATAAGGGTTGGATAAAACGGCGTTTTGTAAACTAAAACGCGATCTTGGTCCGGGTTGATTTATAATACGCGATCGCTAATGAAGGTGCGCAGATGCGTCGAGGTTCGGACCGGACCATACCGAGACGAACACGGACTAACATGGACATGATACAGATGCGGGGATGTGATAAAGTGAGGATAGGGTACCAATGTATCGGGCCCAGGCAGCAGCAGCAGCAGCAGCAACAGCTGGCGGCCAACGGCTGGCAGCCCTGCAACCCGCGTCTGCAGGGCGGCCTCAACGACTTCGCCGCGCCGCCGCGCTGATGTATATAACGTGTTTTGTTTCTTGGAACAATTTGATCGGGATGAAATATGCGATGAGCTCCGGATAAAGGCCCCCCGAGGGGGCGGGAGGGAAAGGGGAATCGCGTTTTACCCCTTGCCGCCCCTCGAAGCACCAGAAGGATGTAGGAAGAGGGATGAGCGTGGTAAAATCTCCCTTCTCTTTCCCAACCCCCTCCCGCCCCCACTCAGCCGTAGTGCCCAGAACTCCATCTATCTTCTTTGTAATGCAACGTAAGGCAGTCTATAAGTAACGCATGTATGTTGTACCTCTTGATACACAATGAATATTCAGGTGCGCGCCTCTCCGTGAGCGTTGCTGTTGCTTGCACTGCTCCTGGCGGCAGTCTCGCTGGAGTTGAAACGACCTCGTATATCTCCCGATCCAGCGTTCGTTCTTCTTTTCCCGATACTGCTGCGAAGAGAACGAGAGAGAGAAAGAGAGAGAGAGAGAGAGAGATTTGGTATGCGGTATAACTTCGTACCTTACCTACGGACGTTTTCACCCTTCCTCGTTCATGATTGAGTCGAACGATCGATTGTATGTGCTTTAACTCCAGGTGATAATTTGGCTATTATTCATTTCGAACTAACCGAGGTTACGACGCAAACGCGATACGTTCGGTTCGGTAACTCGAACCTTGAGCGTACGAGCGCAATTTGTATTGTTACTGGAAAAATTATCCAATCCAATTCTCATCGATTATGTAATGGAAAGGTGTTGGAATTACGATTGTGGTAGTTATCACCGTATGCTGTAAAGTCACGTATGCATCGCAGCATTGAAGAGGTGATCCAATATGGACATTGGTTTTATTCTCAAATTGCGGGATAACCAGGCGACTATTTTCTTAAATAATACTCATCTTGCAATAAAATTTGCGGTTTAAGATTCTTTTTTTTTAATGGGATTCAAAGAAGGTTACATCGATTTATCGCGAGTAATAAGATGAAAATCTTTCCGAACATATTTCACCTCGTCACATTGAATCACTCACGCCTTCATGTTGTGCAAGTTTTTTTTACCTGACGTGAACTGGGCTAACAGAAACTAACTAATTAATCATATTATGCGCACTGTGATCTCTGTGTTACTACAGACTTGTAAAATTGGAAATGATTTTGGTCAAAGTTTAATCGAATGCAGCAGCTCAATTCCTCACAAGTAAAGAAAGTCACATGCTACGTATTTGATCCGTGGAATAAATGAATTTGTCAAAAAAATGCATAGATATCAATGTAATAATATATTAATAAATTAATGTTTATGCATACACAATTGATGGATATATTGAAGATGTGTAATGTGCCGATTTGTCGTACAGAAATATTCGTTATTAATTTTAATTTTTCGTGAACTCAGGAGCACAGTTATCGATAAATGGAAAAAAAGCATGACAAATTTGTACGTAAAGCGTCGTGCAACGTCGCGCAGATCATGTTTCGTTAATCCGCACTGATCTCGTTAGGTACCCACTGTAAGGTCTTTGGTATTTTATTACCTACTACCAACGGCCGTCTGGTCACGGTCAAGACTTGACAGAAATGTATAGGGAGCCACAGTCTATAATCTATTACATCTTCACCTATCTTCATACTCAGGGCGCAACGCCCCTCCAGATACGCTATACGATTCAAACGACACACTGGTTCGAGTATGGAAAATAATGAGGGCTCCGGTTTACCACTATTTCAAGTTAAGAAATAGGTTCAGGCGTATAGCTGGGCGTAGATTTGCTCCTTGCGTGCGTCGACGACGACGGCTTTGGGCTCGGTGGCTAATGGTCAGTTGTGGTAGCATTCCTCATTCGTTGTGGTCAACGAGTGCCTCCAGCACTTTGGGTCTACGGGCGCGTCATCTCCGCGATGGAGTCGCATTCCATCAGAAGACGTGGGTGCGCTCACTCGCTCTTTTCAACCGCCATGAGTCCCTGTAGGTTGGCTCACGTGCTTGAAGGCCCACGTGAGGCCTGGGTCCTATCCACTCGCCGCAGGTGGTGTAGGATTACGTTCTCTGATCACCCGGACCAGGAGAAGGACTAGAACCAGCGCCAGAATCACGTCGAATTTATTCATTCTCTCCTTCCAATACCAGAGAATTCCGCGAAGGAGAATCCGGACTCTTGAATAGAAAATCCCAGAATCTTTATCATAAGGGAATATAAAAGTATATTCTACGCTTTGGACTGAGTTTTATTGCTGTAGACACTTTATTTATTACATCGAACGCCACAAGTTATGGATAACAACCCATCGACCCAGCAACGATTGCATGCTTTTGATTTAATCAGGTACGCACATTACAGCGATCCTTGTTGTATATTCTCATTTGGGATTCCTCGTGGTAGCGTCACGTCCAGAGAATTCACCGAAGGAGCGTCGGAGGTTTTGGAGTCAATCCCGAAGTCTCTTTACAAAGAGCTCAGGGTGATCTATACCGGGTCAGATTGAGGACCTTCGATCTTTGACATTGAACAACACATCCGGTGGACAACCCATGAGTTACCATTTCTACAAATGATGACATGATTCGGGCGAGACACTCCATTTATCTACCTCAATGTTTCCGTTGCGTATTTTTGTATCCATCGCAATCGGATACGATGCCTGTGATTGCGCTGCAACAGTCTACGAGATGAATCGTTGAACGCATCTTAAGCTTTTACACGGGGTGACGTCAGGGTGCGGGTACCGATCTATCTTTCTTTGATCAGCAACGGGATGGACGATTTATCTTTGGTCTCGTAACAACTCACATTACGTTTATAAATTTCGGAGGTCACTGGTCCCCGGACAACATATCTTGATAACAGGGTACAGGGTCTATTCTCTGCGTTATCGCAAATCTGGTTCATCGCAGAGGTTAAATCATGTTATAAATTTTTGCGCACTGCCGACTCTTAGACGTCGTTAATTCGCTACGTTTCTGAGACGGGAGACCCTCGGGGCGTCATGGCGATGGTTGCGTTCACCGGAGTTAGCTACCGTCGTAAAAGGGATTAACCCTCTAGCGACTAGATAATTCCGCATCCTTTGCAACAATGTTTCGCTCAACGTCGAAATACGCAAGCAATGTAGGTATCGGACATCATCTAAAACTGCTTTCCATGAATGATGAAATAGATCGTTGACAGTAATCGTGGTACTTGTTAAGCTCCTCAATAAAATGGCAATGTTAATGGTCACAATTATCAGCGAGATTCTACGTTTTTCACAATTGTTCACACTGCCGTGTGCTGCCGTAGTGTATAATAAAAGTGATCATGTCTTGAGAATTCGGGACACAATAATAAGATACTCAAATTTCTTTGACTTGCGTTGTAAAATTGCTTCTGGTCCTTGGTGGAACTTTTCCAAGAATTCTGACATTCGGATCGGAGAATGATATATCCTATTCTATATTTTTCGTACTGCAATCTTTTTCCCTTATGTTTTAAGCCTGACAGTAAATCATTTTGACACGTTCCTGGTAAGCTCAAAAGTTCTAACTTGTTACTTTTTGTTCTGTTCATTGGTTGAGGTATCGTCGAGGGGAGCAAGCCATTCTCACCCTTCCTATAGATACATTCCTATTTAGTTCTACCCTGCTGGAAGAATGTGCGTATACGATGATGAACGTTGAAGGACAGAGGTCAAATGGAAATCATAATTATTTCAATTTCTAGGATTTCTCATACATCTGACGAAACGATTACCTGCCCACCTTTGAAGGTGGTAAAACGCGGTAGGCGTTTGTTGTACGTGGATTGTGGAAACATGCGTCCATGGTATGTACACAGAGGTGCGAGTGCGTGTTCAAATTGCATGTATATAGAACACAGCAGAGAACACACGTGCAAAGGTAAGCGTCTGTACCTACCAGGCTGCATATAATGGTTGGGTATTATATAGCTGTGTTCGTAAAAGGGCGGGTTCTTAAATAAAGCCACGGACAGCTAGTTTCACTGGAGGCAGCAATCAGGGAAGATTATGGGTCTAATTATAGTTACGCTGCATTGTTTCCTTCTGAGAAACAAGAAACTTTACCTCCGTCTTATTCTTCTTCTCATAGTTTTTGTCACGAAATATCGTGTCGGTTTATAAAGAACAAAACGACATGACGAAATAACTCCGAGAGATACCTGTGGAGAGCTACCCTATACCCTACTCCTTCTCCCCCTCGATAATACTACCAAGTTATGGATATTACGATCGTACCGGCATACTTTTTACCATACCACGAGTATGCTTCGCCTACCTCCACACTCTTTCATCGTACACTTATGCAAACGGAAGTGGCTTGATACATGAAGGTGAAATGGTACGGTAGACCGTACCATTGACAACTTATGCTTGGCGTTGCTTCATAGGTGCCGGACAGTTCGCAACCTTGATTGACAATGAACTTGAAAGTTTTTCTTCCAACAATGCATCAGGTCCAGTGATGAAATTGCTATCCAATTTTGTATATTTGATACTTTTAGAGAATTGCCGGCGTAAGACCTTGTTGAGTTGTCCGTGACAATATTCGTGCACATGACTGCTAATTTTGGTTGTTACAATCAGCTTCATTGATCGGATCCATCGTTATTGCGGATGACGTTTATCTGTGAAGTCAGTAATGCCGTCGTCGGTGGCATTGAATGTGTCAGAATCAATCTAAGGCTCTGTATATACATACATCTACCTGCGATGAATTTCACACGTTCCTGCTTCGCGACAGAAGGCTTCTATATGGCGATAAAGCGTCTGTACTTTAAAACGTACAGTACCAAAATTGCTAAAATAAACGTTTCCCTACTTGATCGTACGTCGTAGTTTACACGCATGCACATTTTGGAAACTTTACAATAGAAGATCGAGAATCCCTCTGCATTTTTCAACATCACAGGGTAAAAAGCAGGGTATATCGGGCCAGATTACAGAGCCGTCTCATTTACCTGGTGATCCAACATACCTACTTACCGATATCCCACAGTACCGAAGAGCTTGGACCCGATTGTTCGCGACTCGTACCCATCGCTGGCCGCACGGCTTTACTCCGAAGAACTCGTTGCAAGGTTTGCTCCCAATCTCTTCCCCCTCTCTTTCTCTCTCTTTCTCTCCTCTCCTCTCGAAAGTTCTAATGTTAGGGCTGGCACAGGACTGTGGCAAGCCCGGTAGCTGGTGCCACCCTTCCCCACGTTTCCCCCGCGAGGCCCTGCGACAGGCAGGCAGGCAGGTGTGTCCGTCCGGCCGACCGTCGTCGAGCACTCCGACCGTCTGAGCGGTCCAGCCGTGTATCGCGTCGGTTGGGCCCGACGACCTACGTAAAAAAGAGCGAGATGAACAAAAGTGAATTGCCTACGAACCGGCGCGGTGCAGCCCTGCAACGCCGCCGGTCGTTGGCTGTCTCGGGGTCCGGCAGCAGACCCAACTCTCTCCGCACATACTGCACAGTGTGCAGCGTTCATGCCGAGCGAATACCGATGGTCCGCATGCCGCGCATGGTTACGTATAGGTATGCTTATGGTACGTCGTTCGGAGCCTGGAGTTTCCCGAGGGACCTTCGAAGGTGACTCGGGGCCTTGGAGGCGAGGGTTTGGGGCATCGGGCCCTTGCGGTAGACACGTGAGCGGATGTGCTGCGTCGACTACCACGTGGTCACGTCGCCTCGTTACGTGTGCCGCTGGCTCCTTGGACGAGAAACGGTGCGGGCTGGATGGAATCGAAGTCCGGAGAGAAGAGAAGGAAAATTATGACCAAATTTTTGGGGGAAGGTTGAAAGATTTCTGAACAATAGTAGTGAAGTTCGAAAAAATCGGATGAAACAAACGGAGAAGTAAAACGGGAGACGGCACGGGCATCGCAAGGAACCGCTGCAACCGCGACGGTTGAGAGAGAATGGAAAAAGGCAAAAACTTAGCCAGACGCGCGAGACAAAATCTCAACCGGCCGAGGTCTTCTGAGGTCCTTTCAAGGTCCCTCCCTCGTCACCGGGACAAAATAATTTTACTCTAACAACCTCGACGCTCTTATACAACCAGACACTCGGACCTTGCCGTGATCCTTTCTTTCAGCCTCTATATCTACATGCCGAACCCTTTCTTTTAAGGGCGTTAGGAAATAACTACAACGAGTTTTTCTCTGGAATTCAACACGTTGACACGCCCCTCAATCTTTGCCCAGACATATGTATGGTAATCCAAGTATTGAAAATATTATTCTTATTTTCGTCCCGCTTGCGCGAGTTTTGTAGTTTTCATCACTTATATCTGTCTACCTGAGGTCCCCCAATTTTGGCGCGGACTTCTTATAAGCGATTGCGTTCAATCATACGTGTTTAGACACCGAATTCATATACGTAACAGTGATTCTCTTATGACGAGGAATGACGATAATCATCGACACGATCACACACGTGCGATTTTCGATCTCTCCAGGTAGTAGTGGGGAAACGTTACGGCAACGAATTTCTTGGAATCCTATTCCCCTAACCGCCCTGACACTCTCTCATAACGAGGTAGCACTGTAATAAGAAGTTTACTTTGGTTTCAAGTTCTTTATGAATTGTTTTTATTCCCTTAAAAATTTTATGAACACGAATTTCACTGTTTTTATTATGTACCTATAGGTATATAATACGTGTACTTTGGCATCTGTGACTTCACATGGGTACCTTTATCAAGTCTGTTGATAATTTGCTTTAATTTGCTTTCTCTCTAACAAGAGGAGAATACTCATGATCAAGTTATTCTTCCCTAAGATACTAAAATATACGGCAAATAAAATGAAAAAACTATGAAAATTTTCTATTGTCATGGTTTTGAAATTTTTTTAAATTCATTGCGTGTAAGATCATTCAGCATGGTGTCGGTAGGTGCAAATGTGTGCTCTCCACAGGGCGTGGCAATGGTTGAAATTTTGATACGCACTCCACAATCCGTGTAGTGTGTGGTATTCCAGTGATTCGGGCTCTGTTTAAATTTTTGAAATTATCCGTAACATTCAACGTTCTTGAAAATCATGATTTAAGAAGGAACCACAACTTTACTAGAGATAATGTAAAGGTTTTCAAAATATTCTTAACTTTTGTTAATTTTAATAAGAATAAATCGATGTTAAAGTTTCACGAATTTCAGGAAGTTTGTTTACGAGTTAATTCAATTTAAAACTCACTGAGCCGCAGTCTAAGAAGCTCCCCATTGAAGAATCACATATCATTTTAAAAGTTTGATAACTTCGACACAAGCTTCTTGAACCCTTTGAAAATTTTGCAATAATTTGGTAATTCTCGTTATACTTGTCGCGATTTTCTCGACGACTTCCAATTTGTTAGTAATGTCTTTCATCGGGCAATTATTCATGTTGTTGAATTGATTGTTTTGACTGAAAAATGTCAACTCCTTGGTCGGAGACATCTTCCAGCATGCTTGGATTCATTGAGACATAAGAGCAAACGTATTTCACGAGTGATGAACTTTCTTAACGTTGTTTTGCAGAGCATCTGTCTATCAGAGAAGTCTTAGAAGCTGGAAAACAAGATTTTTTCATCTAGAAATGTGTAGATCAATTACCACTGACCATTATTTGAATTTAGGAATGTTTATAATATAGTAACCATGCACCGAATGAAAACGTGTAGAAATTTCAAATCGTTAGACATTGTAGGTTAACTTGTGGGTGTCTCGAAAAAATCACAATCTCTCTTTTAAACTCAGACAATGTCAGAAAATTTGACATGTCATCGACGTTACTTTTGCAATAGGGTAACCGAAATATTAAACCGCCGACTTTACGTGATCGTAACATATCCAACTGACTCGTTACTTAAGAAAAAAAAAAATCTAACATTCAACTATATACAAAGACAAAGAAGCTCAGAATAATCCGGTCACATTTTCTTTCTCTCGTTCGAAAACGAAAAAATCTGACCTAATTTTTTCACGCCAAATACCCAATTGCTCCATTCGTACCGCCACAAAACCCATTTTAATCGTATTCCTAAAACTAAAATATTTTTCGGTTATGACCAATAGCGAAAATAGTACAGTAAGTACGAACAAAAATAACGTGTTGTACGAGGCATACGCGCACTTATCCTGTCCTTTCCTATTTTATCCTATCCTATCCCATCCTATCCTGTCCCACACCTACGGACCTACGGAGGTATAAGGCAGGTAAGCGAGTTACAGGCACGCACCTGTGTGCGTCCGGAGGAACCTACGTGAAGGAGCGGCAGCCTGAGGGACGGGGGGTCGCGGGGTTCGCAGCCTGCGGGCAACATTCCCGGGTAATGGTTGGGTTCTACCTCGGGTAACACAGGTGCTTCCCGCCGCGGACGAAACGGGCGGACGCGTAATTCTGGGTTGAAATAGTAACGGAGTCGAAACGCGCGCGCGAGCGATCAAGTCTCGTATACCGGGACAGTCTCACGAGACTTGAAAATCAACCGCGCATGCGCAAAATAATTCAATCTCATTGGTCGGCGAAATATTCCCGCAGCGATATTTTTTTCCGCGATGCAGGGGAGCCAACGTACGCAAAATATGTACGTTTGAATTTTCAACGAGTATAAGCATTAAATTCCGACCGTTCTTTGAAGAATCAACTTTCCGACCCGGTAACAAATGCTTCGCAAAACTTTCCGAGTCACTGTCTCGATTATTTGAGATTCTAACCTAAAAAATTCGTATCAACTGCATCGCCGCCAGACACAGTTTGACAGCTGAAAACTCGGGATGGCCAGCCTGTACCCACGCGCAGTTGATTTTCATGTTTTAAGAGATTGTCCCTGTATATTTGGGCGGCATCGCATTCTGAAACGGTGATGGGCGATATCATCATTCGTCAATCATAAATTACAAATAGCAAATATAATTAGTCCATGGCACTTGGCAGTCAAATGTAGATTGAAAATCGTATTCTTTAATTTGAAAAAACAATAAAATTCGAATTGTATTTATATTTTGTGATCAGGATAAGGTAGAATACAAGTCATATTTTTATTTATATGTGAACATATTTCGTTCGTACAATAATACTCACATACGTTCCTAAGTGTTCGTAAATTTCCGTAAATATCCGCGTACTTGCAAGAAACTTTATGTTCAATGCAGTGATCGATTATGTTCAAAATTTGCAGCCGGATCGAATGAAGATATCGATTATATTTGAAAATTTTTATCAACCTGAATGCAGATTTAGTTTCTGGAAAAAATTGTAGTTAAATCAAAATCTATTACCGATTACAAACGTAATTTGTATTGTTTGTTTCATTTTAAATACAATATATGTATAAATTACGCCTGAATTACAAAATATAAATGTAATTTGCCATTCAAATGTCATTAATTACAAACTGTAATTACGGGTGGCTTCCAATACTGCTTTGAACTTGTTTTCCAGTTTTATTACAATTGTATCGTTTATCCCTGATATTCAGATGAGTTTTCAATCGGATAGAATCGCACCATACGTCGAATCAGATATCCAGTGCTAGATTTTTTTCTTAAATGAGCACTGCTTCAGTTATTACTAAGAATAGAAATTAATAAGATAGAAATGACAACGCGGTAAGTGAATACGGAATAGGGATATTATTGAAAAAGTTTCACTTCTGTACTCGCAACGAAATCTAACTACAGTTTTTGCATGCTTATGACATCATAAAATAATAGTAGGCAACGATTTATAATGGAGAATTATATTTATAAGGTATTTGCAATATCAGCGAATATTCGTTCTTCTTTTTCACTTGTTACAGTTTTACAATTTACAAGGTTGAAATATGTAAAACTTTCAATTTCTAAAAAAAGAATTCTCCTAGGCAAATATATTCAGAACATCCCCAAACATTATCTAACATTTGGATTCGTTTATTTATTGTAAATCTGAGGTCTATACGCATTCAAAAAGATATGATGATCAAAACTTTCCGGTGATCCATTCATTCGGTTATTAATGTGGCTATTTATTTACTTAATATTGTAATTATTAGGAAAATGAAAATGTTACTAGTGCAGGTGATAAAATCCAATCAAAAAAAAGTTATGAAAGTGGTAACACCCATAATGCGTAGTTGAAGTAAAATCAAATACTACCACCAAAAATCTCTGCTTTAAAATTTTCATTCCAGAAAAGAGAAGGAGCAAATACAAAAACCAGATGCCTGAAATTATTATCAAATGCAGAAAAAGCTCTCTTATTACCATTTCTTCACAGTAATATTACCAAAATAAATGCAGCTTAGGTGCAACTGGTCTGAATTGTTTAATTTAAATTGAATTATTGGCTAATTTAAACTAGGCACAATAAATTTGAAAATCTGATTCAATATCACATTGAAAACAAGTGGATAATTTTCAATGTAAAAAAACGAATCATCCCCTTTTTTTTATTTATTCGATACTTATTACCACTTCTTTTTTGTCCTCATTATTTTTTTCACTCAATTCCAAGAACACAGCATTCCGTGTATAAAAATTCGACACACTGTAATTTCTGTATCAGTATCGGAGCCATATTATACATCTAAGAAATATAAGTCAATCTATGTATAACCAAGTATAACAAGGGTGTGAAAGCGAATGTTGACAGAACCTAGTCAAGGGTGAAAAAACCGTGTGGAGAATAGCGTACCTTGATTTCGTTTCTACCTCTCGCTACCGCGCGAGCAAACATCCCATAATATTTTCTGTACTTGTACGCTGTTTACAGACACGGTTAAAGCAAACGAACGTCGTCTGTTGTGAAATATTTCGTTGATTCAAATTAACCGATTGTGTAGCAGGACTTGTGGGTGGTTGTAGTTCACGCGTTTATATTTGTCGAATAACTACGTTATAATATAAAGTCGCCCTGCGACAAAACGAAAGTCAAATTATTCACGGTTATTACTCGTATGTATAGTATTTATTGTACTGTTTCAGATTAAGGCAATTTCTATTTGATTTTTTATTTTGCTCGAATACGGTGGATTAGTTTTTGCTCCATTGAAAACCCTCTTGAAGTACAGAACTTTCAACTCGAGTCTAAGAGGTACGTCATTCCATTAAATCCCGTTGAAAAAATGTGTAAAATATAACACGCTTTTCCAGTTTCTTTGCGAAGTTTTCTAAAATCATCGTGCAATACGGTTTGTCATTTGGACCGACATCGTTCTAATATAAATAAAAACATACTTGTTTTGGTCGACCTCAGAAGGCTGGCTGGTCCGCCATTTTTCTAAGATGCGGTTTTTGGCTGCTCAAACATAAATAACGAAGAATTACTATTTTAGAAAACGATCAATTAGCTAGCCGGCGATATCTAAACAGAGAAGTTCTCTAAATGACCCGACTCAGATGATTCATTTAGAATCTATTTACAAATCGAAATTAGTTAAACCATACTCTTTTTTTTTTAACTCAAAATAATGATTCTATCATACGACCTCTTTGAAGCTATTAGCACAATGGTTGGGCCATCGTAATTGAAATTTGCTACATCCCCATTTTTCGTAGGTTGAGAAAACGTTGCTTTAGCTAAATTCAATTCGATTAACCTCACAATCCATTGGCGCCATCCTATTTCGAATCAAAGAGTCACTTCCTTCCTTCTTTCTCAATTAGAAATAAAAGAAGACCGTTAAAGTTTCACCGCCGATGATGAAATTTTTACTCCATACTTTTCTTTGATTTTTTTCACCTGCTCCCTTTCCCTGTCGCCTTATAAAAGTCCGATAATCTTGATCTCGGTATTCGTGGGGTCTTAATAGAATGGAATCAATTCAAACCCTGGTAGCTATCCGCCGCCGCTGCGGTGTACAAATAGCTTCCAAATTGGCTATTCTTCTTTTCTAGTGCGAGCTGACGGTAGGATCGGGCAGCTGGCAGATAGGAGGATGCCCGAATTCACCCTCTCCTTGGAAGAGGCTGAGGCGATGGACCCGCGTCTGTCTCTCTCAGTCTCCTCTCTTCTCGGGCTCAACCTGCTCAGATACCTTCGTCCCTTCCTCATCCCTTCCCTCTAAGGAATGCGGTCCGCCGCGCCGTCAACTTAGACATTCGACGCCGTAGATCTACCTGCCGATCGAAATGTATGCGCCAAATCCATTTCGCACTTATTCCTTGTCTCGTAGTTAATACGTCATTCTCCCTCGATAACACGCCATTTTGTCTTTAGAAATTTAGAAGAAGCGGTGTAACGTCGCACGGTGAAAATAGTATACTAAAAATGCACGTATCATACTGTAATCAGATGGGTTTGTCGTTGCGGTAAGTGGATTAATGTTATACTGTATGTACGTGGAACATGCGATACAGTTTTAGAACGAACAGTGTTTGAGAATTGGAAGAATCGTTGTACGGGCATAGAAAATCCATCTGTTACCATGCCTTATCCGAATGTTCGGTGTATAATATTCTTCTCGTAACTTTACCGCACATTGATGAGGATATTAACGAGTCTGAATCCTTTGGATTTTGAGGTAGACGATGCTACTTATTTCAAGAGTGGTACATCATCTTTGTTCTTTGACACGTTGAATTCATTTTCCTAACGGAAAGTATATCGTAAATTTCATAATACATACTTTTCACACCTCTTTAGAATAGGCGTTCAAGTTTCCCAGTGACCAAATACGAGGTGTTCTCAATTTCCTTGGGCCACTTGTCTCCACCAAAACCAATGGTCATCAGCAATTTACAACGTTCACATAATTGTGACTGATGTAACCGTATTAATCAAATATCGCTGTCCTCTAGGCAGTTGGTATACTGAACGTAATCCAGCGTCGATTAAACTAGCATAACCTACTGTCTGGATAAGATCCATTAAGGAAAGTTGAAGAATAAGTTGCACCTTCGGGCCTGACAATTCACGTCAGTTATATTGGTGACGTGTACAATCTGTGATTTGTATAAGGAACGATGTTCGCCTTCCTTCCCTTCCCATCCGTCAGGCTTAAATTATATCTTGACAGGTGAATTTAATATGGTCTAATGAATGTAAACTCAATTTGTCTAGCGTCGATAGCTCCGTTTAATTCATCATGTTCTGTCGTCTGGTGGTAAACTGGTATCTTCGTCGTGTGTCCAATTCGACGATAGTGTCGTCTGGCCGCTGAGTAGACACCTCAATTATCTCTATTGTCAACGCTAATCTTTACCGCCCGTTTTCATTTAATTCTCCAGGAGACTACAGTGCTCCCGAGTTCCATTCCTCATATACCTGTTGTTCATTCATTTATTCCTGTTTTTCAGCATTTTAAAAAGTAAATTTTATTTTACCACGTTGGCACACGATCGATGTGTCCCTTCCGAGAAATTCAAGACCAAAGGCCTGAATACTAAAGAGTGCTCACGACAAATGCCGATTGATCTTATGGCTGCAACCACCTGCGGAAATCCGTTCTGCATTTTTTCTAGGTGCAATGGATCTAATCATATATATGGATCCTCGAGTTGTTCATCAAAAAACGACAAGCTTGTGAGAGAAAATATTACAACTCAAGGTCGGATGGTCACAATGACTCATTGTTAGTTCGACAGCTTGATTTCAACCGTCGACAAGAATATACTGAATTCCTACAGTCTCAAGCCTGCCTATTCATGAGCTCCCTTGGTAAAGGAGGTCCAATTTCGTTCAATTCATACTCGAGCTGCTCCGAGTCTCGCACTGTTTAGGAGACTGCAATGCCTACAATTACGGCGAGTCAGACCGTCGATCCGATCGATTCCCTGTATGGTAACGCCCAGTTCCAGTTCAGAACACGTCGCCTTGTCGTACGTGTCGTAGGGTTTGCCCAAGTAGGACTCGTGTGGGCAGGACAGGTTTTAGGCCCTCTCATTCAAGAGCTGCAGGAACCCTCGGGCGCACGCGCGCGTCCACGTCTCTTTCATTGTTTCTTGGTCATTTAGGGGTATCGGTATTTGGGCCCATCAGTCGGGCGTGCAAAAAGTCGAGTACACGAAGAATGAAGGGCACTGTACATCCCGCTGCCGTGCCGGTTGCTTAAACCCGAGACCAGTCTCTCCCCCATCTCGACTCCGATCCTCTCGTATCGGACGGGGAACGAAGGCAATTCGAAAGAACCTCCAGAAACAGTCGGTGCTCGGTGATCCGGCGCACGTGAATGTCTTGGATTTAAGCGAACCTTAACGTCTGGTCTCAGTGTCTAAAAATAGATTCCATCATTCCATACGCCCTGCCGACGAGGTACTCATTCCGAAGCTTGATTGTCTACGGTGAAATGTCTTCTTTCATCGAGGGGCTGTCCGCCTGGAAATCACTTGGAAATCGTCCGTCAATGATTCCTAATATTCATAAGTAGCTTGACTTCCACTGGTTTCCAAACGATTCCTAATTGTTGAAAGGTATCATTGATTTTCAAGTAATTCACCATATTGAGAGGTTGCTGGACGTTCACTAATTTTCAAGTCATTCCTAAACGTTCAAGGTCGTTCGACGTTTTACCGATTTTAATTATGCAGTGTAAACCTACTCTCCTTTATAAAGCTATGTTGGTTTAATTCGGTTGAACAGATACGCTTTGTTTGATTAAAATTTTATGGAAAACTTTTCCGGTGATCCTCTTATCATTTATATTTGATCAACTATCACTTTGTTATCAGGCCCTCCTGCGCAACAGTTATGCGGCGTTACTAAAAAGTTGTCATTTTTGATTTGCACATCACTATCGTAAATTGATAATGAAACATACCGTAAATTACATACTCATTTGTGTGCACTGCCTTGAACGTGGTGTACTTTTGATCTCAAATAACGACGCTAAATCCAACCTAACCTAACCTTTTTGCCACAGGCGACATCGAGTGGGCAATGGAACAGCTTCCGAGACAGACTGTGAAATTTTTGTACTTTTTTGTGCGATCATAGGTATGTACCTCTACGGGGGCTCAGTTCGCCTGAAACTTAATGTACAAGTATTGTAACGAGGTGGCGCGTTCCGTTCATTCTTGAGTAAAGACGGCGCCGCCGTAGAACGAACTCAGGGAATTCTGAATCAGCGAACGAACCCGCAGTCATAACAATTTGTGGGAAATGCAGGCTCCTCCGGTATTTCTTGATTGTGCCGCAGCAATTTTTCAATTAAAGGTTATTTAATGGAAGCGTTTAGCATTTCATATTGGGTACTGGGCTTTGAGAGTGAAAGGCCTCCTCCTCGTACCCTTAGCTCAGCTCTGCACCGACTCTGCTAGCACACTTTTTCTTCACTTCTCACTCGCCAGCCAATCGGTGGTACGTACATCGGAAATTAATAGCCGCGAGCAACTGTTTCCGGTACCACAGACAACGATTAATTTTTCCAGTAAACATGTACACTTGGGGACAATGAATCTGAGACGGCTTATTTTTTACACTAGATAGTTATGTTGGCAACACTGAGAAACCTACAGCGCCATAGCGGGCCGAGCGCGAAACAAACTCAATGTCAACAAACATAACATAAGCCATGACCGTCGAATCTAACCTTAGAACACGTGTCAGTCTAACAAGTAATCTCCGCGGTTTTTCTAAGGTTAGATCCGACTGTCATGGGTTATGTTAAATTTATTGAGGTTGAGTTTCTTTCGCGCTCGGCCGATTATGGCGCTGTAGGTTTCTCTGCGTAGCCAACGTAACTGTCTAGTGTAAAAAATTAGCCGTCTCAGATTCATTGTCCCCAAGTGTACGATGCGTGTATGTATACGATATACATACAGAGTGATTATCTATCGACAGAATAGTCCGTCGTCTGTTTTAGTTTAATGCGCATGCGCTAAAATTCGAGAACACTACGTATGTAACCTCAAAAATGATGACAGCTGTCGATGTTGAACGCAACTGCCAGTGACAATTGTCACAATTTTTTAGGTTACGTCCATGACGGTTGGTCACCCTGGCGAACAACTGCTCTCTGATTGTAGCGCATGCGCATTAAACCATAGCAGATGACAGACGATTCTGTAGATAGATAATCACTCTATGAGTACAGTGAAACTTCTCAATAGCGGACATTTTCGGAACTAAAAATATTGTCCGTTATTGAAGAGTGTCCGCTATTCGGAACAATATTAACGTGTAAATTGTGCTTCAGGAGATTACTAAGATTGTCCGTTGTAAAGAGGAATCCGTTGTTGGGAGGTGTTTGTTAAGAAAAGTTTCACTGTATATTTACTTCGATACATACTGCGTGTATTCGTAAATAATCATACAGGCGCTGTTTGAAAACTGATGGAAATTTCGTTTCTCTTATACTTTGCTTTCGTGGTATGTTGTAGACGGCGAGTATCTCTTCGTGGACCCTGATAGTAAGCTGAGCAAATACGCACCCAAAAATTGGCGAAGTTCTCATACATACGTGAGTATATTTTCATTATTTAACTTGACAATTTTCAGCGAATGCACCTGTAACTAGCGTGCAATCCTCATGCAATTTCGAGTCGACTAATTAACTATTTTTTAATCCTTTTCGACGAATTAACTATAATTTTACGTTATCTTAAGGAGATGTCGGTACGCCGACGAAGTGAGCAAACCTTTTTTTACAGTATCCATTCGACAGTTTTAACCTGCGAATAAGAATCCTACGATTTTGTGACTTAATTGATATAGCGGCATTAAATCAGGTTTGATATGTTTAATCAGATTCTATGCACAGTTATCGTGACTATTTTGTTTTCATCAATCTTTGATTTTCATGTTTCACTTTCATTTCAACGTCAAAAATATGACCGGTTCCTTGTTACTGACATGTTTCAAAACGAACAATATAAGAACATGTTTTGTTTCCAAACAACGCGATAGAACTAGGGAAAAAAAAATGCTAGAAAAATAGGGAAAAGAGATATGAATATTCGGAAGACCAAAGTGAAAAAATTGAAAGTACGGGCCCGTTAAAATTAGCATTTCTTCTTACGGGTGCAATGGCTGCCCGTCAGCCCGTTAAAAAAAAGCCCCTCCTCGGCATCCGCGATCCCTGTTTTACGTCCACTTAACTCGGTAGCATCCATGCTCTCCTACAGCATCCTCGTCGACTCTGGAGGCAGATACACTGCATCGTGGCATCAACCAGCAACACATTCATACTGGCTATCTCCGAATCTGCCCTGCATCAGCCAGCGAGCCAGCCAGGCACTAATGATGGCCCACCAATAACCAATAAATACTCGCTCGGTAACACAGGCTACCGCGCTACGTTCTTATCTCGTTGAAACATCTTCACCCAAGATTTTCCCCCACAGTATTCTAATAAAGTACCATCGCTACGCTTCTCACCTTCGCTCGCTCCTCCGGTCTTCATTATTATTTATTTATTTTTGTCTTTTTGTTTTTTTTTTTTGTTTTTTTTTTTTATCACGCACTCATTTGTGGTACTGTATTTGTCGGTATTGCTGCTGGAGGCTCGACGGCTATGTTTGATTTGTTTATAGGTATGTCTGGCACAAATCAACCTTCGTAGATTAGTTACGGTTTCCTGTCTACCTGCTTAATGTGCAACAAAACAGGCATTGATCACACGAAGCTCAGCCTCTTGGACGGAAATGATGCAAAAATTGATGAGAAACTTTTTATCGTAGTTACATAATGGTGTTAGTTCATACCGTCATTTGTATCGGTATTTTTTTTTTTTTACTCTTAGAATCGTCATAATTTACAGAAGATAAACTTATTATTGTTACTCAAAATTTTATTCAGTTGTTAATCAGGTTCTGATCGAGACAATGTGGATTTTTCCGTCAAAAATGATGTTATCTTTTTCAAATTGTAAACATAACGATGGGTCTATATTGAAAATTTAACGATTCAAAATTTTTTTCACTGCCACGGGAACTGTTTTAATACACAATGTAACTAGATCAGCTTAAATGAGACTTTCCGAGTTTTTGTTTTATCACGTTTCTGTTTTCATCACAGTTTTCAACCCGACTCTACGTCCATACATCCTTAATCAACTTCTACGCTCGGGATCGTTGATGAAAGGCATGACGAAAGAAGGAAAGTAGTCTTATAATTTGAATAACTCTTGTGAAATTCAGTAGCGATAATCACCGAGTACCGGAAGAATATTCGCATGAATCCGTCAGAGGCCATCAAATTGACTCGAATCGAAACGGTGTAACGATCGTAACAGATTAGTACAAGTAATTATCACGCTGTCTCTGTTCATATATCATGATTTTTATAATCTTCGAGGAGCAATTTGATTCTTGAGTTAAATAAAACACGGCCCAGGCGTAACGGACGTTCGTTATAACTGGCCCACCGATAGCAGAGGCTAGACCGAATCGTTGGAAGTTACGATGCTTTAATCTTCAGCTACCGAATTTCCGGCGGCCTCGTCCTGGCCAGCATGCAGGAATCAGCCTCCGGTTTGTGGGCCACACCGTCAGTGTATTCCCTGTTCGTTACACAGAGTCGGGCGCGTTCTACGCCGAGCGATCTTAGCTGGCTGCCTCCGGAGATGATGAATCGGGCACTTTAATCCTTGCCTTCGGAGTAGAGGATCTAATTTATGGTAATGAAAGATCAAGACGTACTTTTGAGTGGGTAGCAAAATGCCTCTTGGCGCAGCAACAACCTGACTGGTACTGCACTGACTGCGCTATGGTGTTTCGTTTGGAAAGGATATATTTTGTTTTTTTTTCTTTCTCTCACTACCACTTGAAAAACTTGTTAATAACATGGCAGAAAATAATACTCGCAGAAGGATACCTCTCAACGTAAAATTTTAAATGGTGGACCACGGCGTACTTCCTTTTACCATTTAAATAACATTTGGTGAACGGTAATATTTCAAACAAACTTTCGCCATTCAGCCGCGTTTTTCATGGTTTGTAAAATTCAATCGCGGAAGTATTTTTTAATGAATTCAGTGCCGCTGAATCTTTCCCACAAGGTCAATCAATAGCTTAGCCACTGAAGAGGTTTCGAGATGAACTTTTACATAAAATTGATTTTCAACAGTCATAACTTGTGGAGAACCGTTGAAGCTACAGACTTTGCTCTCAAGACATTTTTATTATAAAAAATTATAATCCTCTACAAACTTGTCGTTTGAATATTGATTTCAACCTGAATAATTCAGCCACTGAAGACGTTTAGAGATAAATTTATACACGACATTTACTGCTTTGAAATTTTTGAACTTCTTAAGCTACGGATTTTGCTGAATTATTAAGACTTTATCAGAGAATCTTAGACTCTGTAAAATGCTTTCAGGATCAAGTCAAAATGATATGTTTTCACGTTATTCAAATGGAAAAACTTCCAATTCACAAAGCAACCTTCAAAATTGGATTCCAGAATATCCTTCGGTTAGGATTTCTTCTTTTTTTTTGTCGTATAAAAAAAAAAAAAAAATCACTATGACTGGAAACCCCGCATCACAACAACTTTGGATTTTCCGTTACGGCTGGTACAGTTTCGGATTCCGGAATTCGGCTTAAACGGGAATCGAATTTAACGAGGCACAGGCGGCGGTTCATTTTACACCTGGATTTTACTGTGCGCAAACGGAGTCCAGGCTCGGTCCACCGTGTTTACGGTGTACAGTCAATAACTTTTATCCCGCCGCGCCGCCTGTTCCACCATCCTTGTATTCCAACTGTATACCCATTCCATTCGGTCCTCTCATTTCTTTTTACGACAGTATCCAATGTGAAGAATCCTCCCATACAGTCTCTGTAACACATCCTAAACGCAACACTACATATACCCGAGTTCACTACAATTATCCTTCGGCTCCTCGATCGTAAATTACTTTGGGTTATTTTTTAGTTTACCTTTCTGTGATTGGGAACTTCGCGTGTTCTCTGACTTCTGCCATTTTTGAGGAGTTTCAGTGTCTACCGTGTACCTAGCGACAATTTATTTGAAATTAATCTTTTCGTGGCATCGCTTCTGAGTTACAAGTCTAGGTAAGTCAAACGTTCTTGAGGGTTCGACTTTTTTCAAATTCTAGAAAAATTCTCGTATATTTCACTTTAAGATTGTTCCTACCAGGCAACAATTCTTATTTACTTGAAAAATCTTGTTATTCAGAAACATTATTAAAGTTTTATAAAATCTTTTATTAAGATAAAAACTTTGTATATTCTCTATTTCGATTAATTTGCAATAAATCTTCTGATGGATTTCATCATCTATTTATTCACTTTCTTACAGTACATCGGTAGTTAACGATTAGAATTATTTTAGCACATACCACTTCAATATTATGGAAAAGTTCTAAAAAACTAGTTCCACCTTCTACATAACTTTGACGTGGGTTCAAGAGTGGAAAGTGTTTTGGAACTTTTTCGACGTTTTCAAAACGTTGAACACGGATTATTATTTACTTTTTTTTTTCAAATTTTTTAAGTGCTCAAAAAATAGGTAAAACAAAAACAATTTCTTCATATTTCTAATCGTAAAGTAATCGCACCAAACAATGAAGTAGAAAATAATTATCTTTAAAAATTTTTTTTGTCCGTCAGAATTACACAGAATAATAACCAATACGAAAGTTTTTTCGTTTTCTTGCTTATAATATTGCCAAAAGAGAAGGTTCAATCATTTTGGCATTTTTTTTTTTAGACATCGTATTGAATACGATCTTCTCATAATTTTTAGTTGTGTTTACTATTATACAGTTTTCAAGTTTACTTCCATTTTTGATCGCGCTGAAAAATATAGTTCTGGCTACTAAATGAAAATGACTTTTGTAACTGTAATCAAAAAATCTAGTATACGCGTAACTATTCTTCTCGATTATTTTTACTCGTACTATATTTTCTTGTCCATTATCCATTTTTTTAATGCCATTTTTGCTTGAAAAAATATAGTCAACCAAACAGATTCAATATAGCACTAGATAACTAGCCAAACTAGACAACTATAATCACACGAAATCGCTACTTGCACCACATTTTACTGGAACTTGCCAGCAATTGTAACAAATAAAATTTTCTCCCGCCTACTGAGAGCAAAGCTTTTATACCTTAATTCCTGACATTAGTGCCAAAGGCAACCTAATCTTGTACCTTTGTCTTAATTATTGTCCACATGCCTCTACCGTATTTTTCATGACTCTTTTATTACCTTGAATATTCTCATAGAAACTGTCCACCCCTCCTCCTCCTTTCGTTCGTTTTTATTTACTCATACATAGAACGCGTATACCTACATATATATATATATATATATATAATCGTTATTTTACCCCGGGGTAATAGCAGTTTCGTTGATTTTAATGCCTATCTAACTCTGGTCCTCGGCATTCAGCTAGAAATACTTCCTCCGGTTATCTAGCCCGAGGCATTTGTGCTGTGCAGGCTGGCACGTCCGACTTCAGCCTCCTTTTGCTCAATCAAACTGAAATTAGTTTGCGGCTTTACACCGATATATTCAGCCGCTTGATCCACGAAGCCTCGATTCTGAGAAACGGGGTAATAAAATAAATAGTAATAAAGAAATAAATTAAAAAAAAAAACATTCTTTTGAAATTACGCTCTCACGTATGAAATATCTCGATGCAAACACCACGGACCACATCGTTCCAATTCGCCACTTTTATATCACCAATTTTCTCCGAACACCTGCCGCTCGGTGCTACCGCAAAGCTTCACTCGTCGATTTCAGCGGGATCAATCATCTCAGTTCGTACATTTTCTAGGTATTTCTGATCCCGATGCGACCCTTCGGAGCGTAAACCGATCAGCGAGAAAGCAGAATCAACATATTACACATTCGCGCAATGATTCAGATTCCTGGAATTAATTTTTGACACGAATTTTTTCATTCCTGAAAGAGGTGCATACGCGAGGGACCATAATTTTGTTTATCATTATACCTTCAGTGATAATATACTTGCATTAGCCAATACCAGGAATCCTCCATGAAATCAGCCATTGCTCTTTCCATCCTACAGCTGATCGTCAATACTTCTAACAGTTGGTCAAATTTATGTATTGCTTGTGAGTACGTTTTGTGTTGAAATGTTTTTTATTTATACCTCAACCATTTCGGAATTGCATTTTTTTTTTAGATACATCTACAGATCTATAAAAATATCTAGTTATATAGAAAAAAAAAAAGGTGTGTGTGTCAGCTCCGACGCACGACTGGAGTTTACTCCCTACGAACGATAATTATGATATATATCGAATAGAAAAAGAGGGTAAATAAACGCATCTTCCAAAATGATAAGAGAAACAAAGACATATCTGTAATTATTCGAATTATTTATATTACTTCAAAAATTTCCAAATTTTGAGTGCATATCCGTAATGAGTAACCGCAAAAACCCCTGAGTACCAACTTTTGTTCCCGTCAAACGATTTTTTACATTTTCGGTCCGCCATATTGGATCCGCCATATTTAATTTTTAACTTTTGAGTGCGGATTCGTAATTAGCGACCCCGAAAACCCCCGAGTACCAACTTTCGCTCTCGTCAAACGAGTTTTTGCACGTTTGGTCCGCCATCTTGAATTTTCAAATTTTGAGTGCAGATTCGTAATCAGCGACCCCAAAAACCCTCGAATACAAAATTCAAGTCGATAGCAAGTAAGGAAAAATGTGTGCCCGCTAAGGGTTAATATAAGTAATATAAAATATTATATAAATATAAAATATATTAAATAAATTAATCAAAAATAATAAAAACACTAAATAAAAGATCTAGCTGTTCGTAATTGAAATGTATATTATTCATAAATGTAAACGATAAGCTTATCAATCAACCGCAACCATTTGTTTTTCGAATTCTTCTTCATTATAATCTAAATCAATTTCTTCCATATTTTCAAATATTTTGACGTGATAACGTCACGTCTTATAAATTCATACGCAGGCACACAACACACACGTACAAACATACTTACACATTCAACTCTCAGACCGGAGGTAGTGAACTATACAGTGAGACTACGAAGCACCGCACAAAGAGGAGACCCCGAGTACAGGATACGCTGTGTAATGTATTCCATCTCATTCTTTTGCATCTTCAATATATGTGTTTGTCTCTTTCTATAACGCCTCAAGTTTTCGTGTTACACTTGATTTTACTCCTCATATAATTTCCGTACCGGGCCCTATACCTCAAATCGTTTCTTAAGGAGTAAACTAAAAAAAAAAATTGCTTCGTAAAAAAGTTTTCTTACCTTTTATGAAGATTATTTTATATGAAATCTCACTTGACTGAAATATTTTTTATATTAATTACTTTTATTCAAGTATAATATAATGTTTTTGAAAGCATATTATCTTTGCGCAATATATCAATAATACTGTTATACATTGACGTTTGAATATATTTCAACTGAATTCGATTCCTCGTGTGAAGCGTTTCATTACTAAAGTATCAAAGTTTTTTCATAGGCCTCATACACGTGTCTTTATATTATGTAAGATTTACAGAAAAACAAAACGATCCGTATTAAGGTTATGTAGCATTCCTACCCTTACCGACCGAGTAAACTCACACTTTTTCTTCGTCTATTAAATATACAAATGAAGGGAAAAGGTTCAAATTCCGACGGTGCATCGTTCTTTCGTAGTGGATTTCAGGAACTTACTTATACCGAAATTATTGTAATTCCTAGTTTTCGTTCAGCGACCTCAATACTGCATGAAAATAATCTCACAAAGGATTATTTTACTCCAAATTTTTTGCGGAATTGCGAAAAGTATCTCAACTATGCACTTTTTGGATCCAAAGTGCGGGAAATGTGGAAACGGTAACACGTGTCAAATAAAACCACCCATTTTTTTTGACGATTTTCCGGATTTCAGTAACTTTCTTGAATTTTGCTAGAAAAGATGGATGCACCGTCGACATTTTAACCCTTTCCATTCATTTGTTTATTTAACATACGGTGAATTTGCTCGGTCGGTAAAGGTAGGACTGTTGTATGACCTTAAACGAAAATTATCAATTTAGTTTTCTTTTTCACTGAAATCGACATTTAGGTTGCCCTGTTCTACTTAAGGCTTCGCAAACGTAAAACTGTTTTGAGTAAATTTTTAATTGCGCAGCCTAAGTCCGTTTAGTTCTATAGATATTGAGAAAAAAAAATACAACTTCGAATTGTGTGGATCTAAAATTTCCAAGAGAATTGCGGAAAGCTCTATTACGTAGTATTACCATCTGGCCAATTATCGCAAGCATCGATAAGGATGGAAAAAAAATGTTGAGTTCATGCGGGATGTTTTGTATGTTGTGAAAAAGTAATTTCAAATCATTAACGACTAGATGAGCGCGTGATAATTCTCCAAGGATTATGCGGTATTAACGTAAAACGTTGACGTAAATTCTTATACATAGCCAGCTGAAATTGAGAATCTCGCGCTGTTACGGCACTGAAAGGGTAAACTTAAGTTTATAAATCAAACTGGTTTTTATTTTTATCTCGAACTCTGTTTCTTTTTCCACCTATTTATATAAATTCTATATTACACGTGAGCCAGTAGATATAACAGTAAAAAAAAAAAAAAAAATTTTCAAAACAGAAGAAGGAAAGTTTCTGCTTAGTTTTGCATCAGGTATTCGCACTCAACGTAAAATTTCCAAAATCGTTTAAACTTATCTATGGGATTACTCACTCACTCTCAGACTATCCGCAAAAGTTCGGTCGAAAACTTGATTGAAAATAATTTTGACTATATAAATTAAAGTGTGTATATTTAGAAGCAAATTATGCACAGTTCATAAAAACGCGGTGAAAACAACATCCGCCATGTAAATGAACCAAAAAAGTTTTCAACACGCGTGTACAAAAAACAATTTCAAATCAAGTTTGAAGATGAAACCTTGTCGAAGGAGACAATTGGAAGATAATTACGTTTTACAAATGTGAAACTATCTAGATTCCTCAAAGACGGTCATCGCATCCGTAAACCGTGGTCATAAAATGTAAAACAAGTTGGCGCGGTATTTTATTATTATTACCAAGCGATTAATTTATCGTTTGCTTAAAAACGTGATCATGTCAAGAATTTTTTTTTCGAATCTCGACGCGTCAAGTCCCTCGAATTTAATATTTCTTGAAAGAAAATTATGTAGGTGTATGTGTATATATGTGAAAAACGTAGTATGAATGAAAAAAAAAATGAAAAGTAAAAAACGTGAATTCAATCACGAATTGCCCGGAATGAGGTAAGTTTACACGCTTAGAACCAATTATTGACCCTTCTATTTTCCAAAAATATAAATTGGTGTCAGAAATTGTAAATTTCACGATGACTAAAACCAATTGCTAGACGGTTAGACACTACAAACTTATTTTTCGGTAAATGTTAGAACGAACAATCAAACGAAAAAAAAGTTAATAATTTGGACAGAGTCAGTAACTGATACACTTAGTTCATTTAGTTTTATTTTAATGATGACTCGTTTTACGATCTATTTCGACGACCGAATAGTGTGTTGAACAAAAACTCAATTTGAATAAAGTCAAAGTTATAATTGAAAATAATTGTTTGAATATATCCTATGGTTGAAAATAAAATCTTTAAAAGCAGATAAAACAGCAAACGAAACTTGGAATCATTTTTTTTAATTCGTAGCGATTTCGACACAGAGATTTAATATTGACACCGAATGATTGACAACGAGGCTTGTAACTTGAGAATAGAGCGAATGTAATTGGTTAATCGTACCAAAGTTACCGGGGATGCATTTTTTATGCGGCAATTAATTTCGTCGGAACGCGCAGCGCAAGCTCTTCACGGAGCTGCGGAGCCTGAAAGAATGTCTCGAAAGACTTAGCCAGCAATTTCTATCCACCGTAATACTCCTGCGGTATACATATTGAGGGCCATTATTCAAATGGGCTTAAATACTAACGCGCTTGGATCACCGAATGGATGGGGGGGATTAATGGAAATTGGTTACCCGGAATCGGTTGGGAAATCGAGGGATCGAGGGGTAAAGGAAGAAAAATAAAAAAATAAATAAACGAAACGAAGAACGAGGAAGGTGAAAATAAGAATAAAATTCCAAACGATCCGAGTCCCTCGACAGCATTAGTCGATTATTTTACACAGCTCAAGAGCTTAATTTAACTTCGTAGCGTGATTTTCAACGCTTCAACGTATAGAATTTATATTTTATAATTCTTACAGCTGACCCGAAATTACAATTACTTAAACAGCAGATCTACATGCTTGTAGACTTGAAGTCGTTCGTTCGAAATTCTTTCGGTTTAAATTTTTTCAACAATACTACCGAGTTTGCTTTCAAAGCTGTGGATATTTGAAGCAAAATGAATACCGAGGGGTTGACAACATCTTGCGGAATGTCGTAAAATTCCTCTAATAAACACGAAATCTTGCAATATCTCACAGAATATTTGAAATTTCATGAAATGATTTTTTTCCGTGTGGCATTACGACTGCTGAAATTTCAAGAAATCACTGAACGCGCGCGAAATCTTGAAATCATAACATTGATTTTTTTGTCATATTTTTTGTGTACTGAAATACCGTCAATTTTCGAAATCACTCTTATAGCCACACTCAATTTTGATATAAACCTACATTTTTTGTGAAAAAAAAAAATGTGGCGCCCGGAGCTAGAATGGGGGGTACATTGAGTTCGGAATATGTATGAACAAGTGATTAAAAATACTAAACACTAAGAATCAGAAAAGAAACAAAAAGATTAGCAGGAAGAAATACACGATCGGGATTTGAACATGAATTTCAAGTTCTACGCTGGTGTTTTTTCTTCTTTTGCTGACCGTTTAACTCCTTAACCTCTGCTGACCTTTGATTACCCTCTCGCCTTAATGAATCGAATTTGTGTCATTTTTTAAAGCTAATTTATTTGTATCTCCCAAATTACGGGCAAGTTAAAGGCAATCTTTACTCTGAAATAAAAATTGTGGTTTTACACGAAGAAGGGTGATCGGCTGCTTTTTTTTACCTCCTATTGAAATTTAGCGTACACTTTTGCAAACATGAAACTCGCTAATTATCCGGAAAGTTTTACATTTCATCCAAATTCATCACCTTTATGAGTAATTGTTTACTTCTCCTCACCTTTTGTGATGTGAAAATCACTTTTTCTAATTTCTACGAATCTTCGCGTTTTCGAACCTCTCAAACCTGAATAAACAGGTTTTTACAAAAATGGTGGTTTGGATTTCGGTCTGTCGGTCTGTCCGACAAATTCCCGCTATAATCTCGGAAACGGCACGATGAAAAAATTTGAAACTTCCAGGATTTTACACTCACAAGACGGTGACGATAAATTGCCATGTCCCGTTCAATTCGAACTTCCGGGTTTACCGGAAATAAATCGATTTTCAACGTTATACCGACAAACATATAATTCATTCAAATAAACGATTATGTTTTTCTCGGCTTAAATTGTTTTTCTCCTAATTCTTCTTTCAAAACTTTTTCATTCGGTTGCTAAGTCCGATTAATTTCAGATTTGTCATTCGTCCGTTTGCGAGATCATCACGAAAGTTTGTCGGACGGAGACCGACAGACTCTTTCCTTTTCATGGCGATGACGAAATTACCATTTCAACGAACGATCAAGTCATTAATTTTTGCGATAAAATAACTGTGTTAAACTATTGGTTTAATAGTGAGCAACGACATGGTGTCCGACCATTAGGACATTCACCTAATGCGCTGTGAATATTTCATTAAAATTGAGGAACAATAATTTCGTTGATCTAACAATTGGCAGAGATTTTTCATCCAAAACACTGTAGCACGTGATTATTCTAAATTTAATTAAAAATGGCGAGAGGCATGACCAGCTCGGGATGGAGGGAGTGAGGTTGGAAGCTGTTTCGGAGTGATATTCCATGTGTGTACGTGAAACGATCCACCGTGTAATTAAACGAGTCCGACACTTTGTGCAGGCGGCATATCGCCAAGGTAGGCTTCAGGTAGCCTTCTTACGGTGAAGGTAGGTAATGGCTCTTCTTTCGCCGTTGAAGCTTCTCTGGGCGTCATGCTGTTTCTGCAAAATTATCATTCCTTCCTTCGGATCGATCCGTCTTCGAGTCGACGCACGGGGGACGGAACGGATTTGTTAATGATGTTAGTTAACAAACAATCGATACCGTTTATCAATTTTACTACAAGAGAGTGATACATTGAGTATTTGTCAAATTATTATACGTATTCGCAAGCTATGAAGATTTATTTAAAAATATACTTACCGGAAGATAATAGAATTATAAACAGAAGCTTAGATGTTATGAAAATCCTTGAAAGTCTATAGTATATTTGTTTGATGCTACTTTACGAGTCATTTCATTTTATGCAGTGGAATAAAGCTTGAACAAATTCACTGAAACAGTTATTTTCAAAATCATTTTGGTATCTTTAAATATATAATTTTACAACATTGCGGGAATGTCTGTTATAAATAACAAATGACAATACCGAATTGACTACTGAGAAAATAAAAAAAAAAAAAAACCTATTTCAGTGACTTTATCTCCTGATCAAAATGAGTCATTGCAAAGTTAAATCGAACGAATCTATTAGATTTTCAACCATTTTGAAAACATTTGAATAAAAATATTGATGTTCAAGATTTCTCTTGATGATTGTAGTGTTTTTTATTTTTGTCTTTGCAAATAAATCTCAATAGCTTGCAAATATGAGAAATTAATAGTGACTCAATGCACAACTATCTCTTAATAAAATTAATACAAAGTATAAATCCTTGGCCGACCAACCTGTTCTTAATTTCATTTGTGTTAAGCATCCGGTATTTTAGTGAAGTAACAACGAAGTGGAATAAGCAGCGTGGCTACAGTAGTAAAAGTCAACAATTTTGGCGACGAAAATAGTTGTTACAATTAACTACGATGTTCAACTAAGCTGACAAAAAACCACCGAGTCCTTCATACATTTTGTTACATCATCACGCGTTTTTGTCTATGAGTAAATTAATAAGATCAAATTGATGTATTATTGAATGCAATAAATGGAATGGTTCAATCGACAGAAAATATGAAGTAAGAACTTTTCACGTCGTCAACTTTATATTAATGTTAACATTAACCAGCAATTAAAGGTATTGTCAACGCTAGTTACGATCAATTGCACAACTGCATTATATAAAACTAATTTTGTTATCGTTTCAAATCTATAGATTACTTGGAAAAATAATATTCCTTCATATTCACGTTGAACAGAGATTTGTTTGCGTAAACCATCAAGTCTATTTTGTTCCAGTCATTGATTAGATTCGCAAAATTGATATTTTGTTATGTGAGTACTTATAATCATGCAAAGAAATGTTACATTCATTGTTTTCCACCCAAATTTTTAAAAATGAAACCAGAACGAATCACCTCATCAAGAATTATATTATAGATTACTCGAAAAAAAAAAATAAAAAAAAAAAAAAACATTGATCTGGACGTTTTTCCCATTTTTATCCGAACACGATTAAAATTCAATTTTAATGAAGTTGTCTACATTTTCATTTCTTATGTTCATGAATTTTGATCTCTGAAATAAGAGTGGGAAAAATGATACGATGTATTCAATATCTGAAAAATTGTGTTAAATGAAGCATAATTCAACTTATCTTATTTCACGGACTCATTCTCACATTGTTCATTCTTTCGATTTCAGGGTCTTGATAGCAGCGGAAGACCAGCATTTGTGCTCTATTTCCGGGTTCAGTACTACGTGGACACCCCGTTACTCTTGAGGTAAGTACTTTTTCCACTCGATTTAGATTCATTTCGTGTCACCATGAACCGGATATTGCAGCCAAAATATTTATTCTGTTTTAATTTATTTATTTGGTTAGTTAGTCCACGGGTAAGTAGCATTCTATTACTGAGGATCGACGCGAAAATGAATTTTGCATTCATCACATCTCTAAGGCAAAGTTTCAATTCGAAAAGGAGATAAAATTGTTCAACGTGTTCCTCATAAACACTTTACTGTTTGGCTTAGCAATTGGAAGATTTTCGCATCATAGTTTACGCTGTAACATTATTATTGTAATAATAACTGCAGTCAAATTGGAAACCGATCGAAATTTTCACTCTAAAAAGGATGAACCCGCCGCGTTATCGCTCTTTGGCGTGGCGCTAGGCAGAAATTTCAATAGCCTTTCTTTCTTCCTCGTTTTTTTTTTTTTTAGTCGTCTCCTTCTCTCTGTTGCAACGAATGCTTGGTTTGGTATCGTGGTACCTGGATCCCTACGGCATCTTGGACCGTTTGGTTAATTGAACCAATCAATTGCCGGTTGAAATACTCCTCGGTGCCACTGTGGGCGATTTGTTACCTTACGAAACCCCTGCTTTATTTACAGCTATAAACACGCTGTTCTTTTTCTCAGTTTGAATTTTCTTCGTCTCTTTTTCGTCGCTGTCGTTCTTTTTTATCCCACAAAGAGAGCGGCATGTACCGATTAGAAGTAGCAGCCGGTAGTCCAGAGATACCGGCGTTTATTTTCCACCATGCCACTCCAGTAGCCGAACAACGTGTACAAGTGTTTGACCGATGCTCTGATAATTAGAAATTATTACCTGCTCTGTGATAAATAGTCCTCTGTCTGCGCTAAATAATAAACTATTCTGCTCGGTAATTAAAAATCGTTTTAGGATTACCGACGGACAAAAACATAGACTGTGATTTCAGTTTCTGAATTTTTCTGAATACCTACGTAATGCGTTTTGACGGTTATACGACGTTGAAAGTGTTCGGATATTCTCAATTATAAATGTGTTGAAATACTGTTGGAAAGAAGTCAAATTTTTCTAGACTTCATATCGGTTGACACAAACTTTAATGACATTTGCATAGATTCGAATTTAACGAAGAAAATTGGTCTGCTGCTTTTGGAAATACATTTTATACAACGCGAGCATGTTTTACGTGTTTCTCCATGCGTGTTTTCCATACACAAAGGGCCTTTTTCTATGACGGTCGAGTGAGTCTGCGAATGCGCCTGCGCAGAGTACTGTAAAGACCACTTTTGAGTCCTAAGAGTTGAAAATGGTCGTCTCTTTACTGCGCGCATGCGCTCTCGCAAACAAATCTGACATTACGCGACCCTAACCTCAATTTCGTGATTCGTGAAAAAACGCGTAACGTACTCTTGTAAACTTTTGATATATGAAGAATCGTGTGCAATAAGGAAACAACGGTCTTTGTCGACTGCACTTCTCGTAATTTAAGATCATCGCATGAGCCGGAATCTTATCGAAGATATGACAAAATATTTTTATCTACACTGGCCAGTAATTTATGTTCAAAACATATTCTTTGGTGTTTAATGGAACTGTATTGTTGCATAAAATTCCCTTTGGCATTAAGAAGAACTCGCTTTCTTTTCTCTTCGTGTTATTTTAAATCGTAAGCTGTTTACTCAAATTCCTGGTACGATATGTTTTAAAAAATTCGTAGCTGGACGTAAAAATCGTTTCAATTGCAAAATCGGCAGTTTTTTAAGAAATTGATCTGTCAATTGAAGAGTACAGAACATTTGCTGGTCATTGAAGTAAATTATTTTCCGTGGAAATTTAATGGAATCATTGTTATTGGTTTTGGATTTACAGAAAATCACATATCCTATTGATAAATATTGCGGTGGTTATACGGAGGTCGTATCTTTTTTTACTTATTTACACCGAAAAAGTTACTTGAATATATAAACATGAACACATGAACGACGAAAATCGTATGTTGGAAAGTATTCCGGTAGTTGGAACTTTTTTTTATCAAATCAATAAATAAATTATTAGATTATAAATGTGTCCTGCAGACATTGTTTTTCATTGCACAATTCATCTATCTTCATTCGCGATTCAATTACCGCTATTAAGCAACGGCATGTGCTCTGTAATACATACGTACACACCTCGAATTGCATTGCGGTTTTTGCAAATTCATTTTTTCTTTTTTGTAAATCATAAAAATGCATGTCTGTTAGAATTAAAATACGAGCTATTTTTATGACAATGATACTGGGTCAATTTTTGACGTAGGTACGGTAGTAGGTTTGCAACGAAGCTTTTAGAGGTTTTTAACGATATAATTTTCGGAACTGAAGCTCCACAATAGCTAAACTTTATCATTTCAGGTGCTGAAAAATTCTCGATTGAATATTGTTTCACTTTTTTATAAATTACAATTACCTGTTTTATATTCTCTTTCTAAATCGATTTATTACTGAGTTAACCATTGACCATTTTACATTACCTCAATCGTTGTTGCATGTTGTCTGGCTCTCTCACTTAGCAATTCACTTCCATTTTGCACATAACTGTAATCAAAAATTCTCAATGAAACTGATCTTTCATCGTTCATTTATATTTTTCAAAAATCTCATTATACTTGGAGATGGCAAATTGTTTCAAGAGTTTAATTATAACATTATATCTTACGTACTATATGTACGTGACAACTATTTGTGTTTCATTAAAATCAGTACAGAAATAGCACCGTTCCATTATTTTACGAAATGAAAATAGAGTATACGCGTTATGCCAGTTGAAATTTTATTAACTCACCTTTCGTAAGTAGAAAGCATTAATACCAAATCTCTCTTTAACTGGTGAACACAAGGAAATGAAAATTCGTATCAACTATCGAGCGTTTCTTACTTTAATATTCTTCGTGAATATTTTGGTCGCGGTTTCAACTTTGAACATTTTCGACTCCACCTGAAAACAATTTAAATTGCATAAGTTTTCGGAAACACAAATTAAGTTTATGATGTAAAATTTGCCAACGTGAGTAGATACATAGACTCGTCGAACACAATTTACAACAAGATGATGAAGAAGACAACGAAGATAAATGCAATCGCGGCATCATCATCAGCCGAAAACGATCAATTACTAAAAAGATCTCCATAAATTGAAAACTTGAACGCATCGACGCTAGTTACTTTGCGATGATAATTTTTCTTGCTGCGATTAATCATCCCAAGTAACAATCTGAATCGATCAGTTTTACTGGTCCATTTAAATGGGTCACAACGATATTCACTATATGCGTAGTTTTTTGAAATATTACAAGAAGGTCGATCTCGCCCTGATAATTCGGACCTCGTGATTCGGCCTGAAATTCCACCGTTTTCAAAAATTTTCACCGTCAATCTTTTCTCGCCTCAGCCTCATAAAACCGTTTCTTTACTTTCCAGCGATGAGACGACCCGGCACCATTACTATCTCCAGCTGCGCGACAACGTCGTCCGACATGGCGGCGGGGTGGAAAGCCTCCACCCCCACCACCCCTTGCACAAACCGGGGGTGGTTGCGCCCTTGCTCGCGCTTGCAGGGCTCGCTCTTCAGGCCGACCTCGGCGACTATTCCGAGGAGCGTCATCGACCTCACGCCGGTTCGGTCGGTTACTGCAAGTCTACCGACTACCTTCCACCCCACGTGAGTCATTACTCTTACGATTTCCATCAACCACGGGATATTTCCTAATGGGGGTGATGGTGAAGGGTTGAAAAGTTATTGCTCACTTTTGGGAATCGTGTGATGATTATGTTTATCGCATGTTTGTGACACGCACGCGTGTTGAATAAAAAAAAGCTCGCGTTTTTATTCTATTTTCCGCACTACGTCGACTGTAATGAATGAGGTGTACAGCCGGACAACGAGTTACAACGGTTGGCTCAGTCGGTGAATCAGCTGCGAAAGTTACCGACTCTGTGGAGAAGATAACTGACAATGAGTAACGACCGGCAGGTGCTGCCCTCTGAGTACACAAGTGTGAAACATCTTTTACTATTACTTCGTGGTTTGGACAAGTTCAGTTTTCACAGCTTTGTTTAAGGGTGAATGTGGGCTTTATCCGTGAAACAAAAATTAGTCAAAAAGTAAAACCAGTTGTAAAATATTCCAACACTGTTATTTACGTCAATGAATTGTGGTAGAAACAAAAATATTAGAAATATTCGAGTAATGATTCTATAATTGAAACATTCAAAATTATTGAATTGTGGTATTTTTGATTTCATTCTAACGTTTTTAAACTCCGGATGGTAGTAGAAGAGACGGAGGCACGACGGACCCCTTAAACCGCTAATTATTTTTTGTGGTTCTTGAGCACCGGCTACAAGTTGTTTCGATGTATCTCGAACAGGTTCATCGGTATTTTTCGATGAGTGAAAACAAAAAAAAACAGCAAAACTCCGGGCCGCGAGCCCTCTCAAAAAATTCGACACATTTTTTTTTCTTCTAAATAACTGTATCCTTTAATTCTATTTGTATTGAATAAATCATTGATTATATTATCTATCAATATGTATGACAAAAAAAATGTATACTCCGGAGCAAATGGCCTTTATCTCAAATATAGTTTTTAAAATAGCTGTGTCTCAAAGGAATGTTGCATACTTCAATTCAACACCTATTAAACGAACCTCCAATATCTCAATATTAAAGGAAAAAATTTATTTTGCCTACATATTTTGGGGGGTTCGTCCAAAGCAGAAGACCATAATACAAATATGAATCGACTAAAATGTACTTTAAATTATATAAATGCAGGGCGGTTTTTACTAACCTACTCTGAAATGCATAAGTGCAGGCAAAAATTTTACGCTGAATTACATAAATGCAGATGGATTCCGGTGAAGCGTATACTGGATTGAATAAATGCAGGTGGACTTCAGGGGGAATTTAATATAAATTGCATATAAATGCAGATAGCTTAACCCCATGAGATTAAAGCCTATGAGACATTGACGTGAAATACCCTCGTATGTGGCAATAAAAATCTAATTTACACTTTTCTTTTTTTTTTTTTTGTGCACATTTCCCAGATGTGTATCGAAAAGAATATACTTAGTATTCTTAGCGCCCAGCATCGAGATAATCGCGGATTGTCACGAGAGGAAGCGGAGCTCCAATATATCCGGGAGGCGGTGCTCCTGGAAGCGCCGCTCAACGCGCACCTCTACCGGCTTCGTAGGAGCAAAAATGAAGCCGGCCCTGGACGGATCCTTCTCGCGATTTGCGCTCGTGGAGTCCGCGTATACGCCGAGGAAGAGACGCCTCGAGTATTTGCCTGGAACAACATCGGCAAACTCTGCTTTGATGTAAGTACTTTCGCTCAATCTGCGGAACTCTTCAAGAGATAATCGCGTACCCGTTTATTCTTGCAATACATACATTTGCACATACGTACAATTATATTCGTCGTGAATAACCCCCATAATGCGAATCTAAAATTGTCGGATACACTTAACGCTACATAATTTTACTGAAGAAATAATTTTTCCTACGGGGGGGGGGGGGGGGGGGGGGATGCACTTTAATTAAAATTGACCCTGCCTGATATTGAACGTAGAGAGCTGCAGATTCGTTTTTTGACTCCGTTTCTTGATCGAAATAATCATCTTGAACGGAAAATTAATTCAATTATTTTTAAGCTGTTTGTAAAATGTTTATTTAAAAAAAAAGTAAAGATATCGAAAGTGCAATACGATTCATTATTCAAAACCGTTTTCTGAACACGTGAAAACATCGGCAACTCTTAATCTTGAAAATTGTGAGAGGAGATGAACTTTTTCAAGAAATTTTTTCTCTATCAACTGTTATTATTTTACTTTTTTATTATATATCGACGTTACACAGGTTACCTGACTTCAAAAATATACAATATCAACAGTCTAACTCTCAACGATTATTGCGTTATTTAACGCTCACGCTGAAAGACTGAAATATAGTATTTCGCACAAGCTGGAAGCGCGCATGATACAGTTAAACATCATTCATTCTATCACAGTATTCACAGTTCTCGGCTTACACACAGGGGCAGAGTGATTCGTGAACGGATAATTTTTTGGCCAAGTCGATTATGTTGGCAACGCAGAATCAACCGACAGCGCCATCAGCGGCCAGCCGTAAACCCGTTTGAATTTTATGTTGTTGGTTTCGGTTGTGTTTAGGACACGGTCTTACATACAAGACCGTGGTTTAGGAAAACTGCGTTTGTTTCGCGGTCGGCCGGTGGTGGCGCTGTGAGTTGATTACGCGTTGATTTTGCGTTGCCAACGTAATCAGCATGGCCGAAAAATTAGTCGTGTTTGAATCACTGCCCCCGTGTGTATAGATCACGTGAAATTTCGTCTATAGCAATTTGTATTTATTTCACATTTTTCTGAAGCTGCATGTGTCTTAGTTTAACGTAAAGTAAAAGTGTCTTAAATTAACGACACAGTTATGCAACCCATAATTATAACAGCTTTTTCAATATCAAAATTTCCTCCCAATTCATCCCTTCCCACAATTTTGAAGATTAAGAGACACCGATTTTTTCACCTGTTCAGAAGACGGTTTGGAACAATTAATCATACTGCATTTTTGATATCGGCATTTTTTCAAAAATAACATTTTGCAATCAGCCTAAAAATGACCGAATTGAATTCCCGTTTCAGGTAGTTATTTCTATAGAGAAACATAGCTCGAAAATAAATCGACAGCTCTCTACGCCCCCTTAAGTATTTAATAAATACCATTCAATTGCAATGCCCAAAAAAAAAAAAAAAAAATCGGATATATTTGACTCTTAATCTGAAATTACATTAAATTTTCAAAATTCTAAGTGATTCTGATTTTCTGTCTTTAATTTGCAGCGTAAAAAGTTTGAAATTCGGGCAGTTGACCAACCGGACAAACTCACCTTGTACAGTGGGTGCGATGACAAAAGTAAATTATTGTTGGGACTCTGTCGAGACACCCATCAATTTTCCATGGCTATAGCACCACGACTGAGCGAGGCGAGACGTCGCGAAGAAGAAGGTGAGATATATTATTACGTTAATAGATATATGCCGAGCGTTTAACCACTTATCAGTTTGTGTTTGCATTTCATATGATTTCGCAGATTTTTTTGGAATTTCAAAGGATTTAAAGCAGTACATCTGATTTGATAGATTTGAAAGATTTCAGACGATCTCCAAGAATTTCAAGAAACTTCATAGTTTTAGTGATTATATGTCATCTCAAAGATTTCAGATGATTAGACAAGGTTTAACAGAATTTCGGAAAATTTTGAAAGTGTCCGTAGGATCTTAAAAATTCAATTTCATTTCTAAGATTTGAGATATTTGGGATTGTTTCACATGTCGTTATGTAGGATTGTGCGTCAGTAGTGTACATCGGCGTAGGTTGATGATGAAATGGAACCAGTAACTAGGATACTGATTTAAGTTGGTATCGCTGTAAGAACCAATAGCGCCCTCTGCCTGCAATCCCCTACTGGTCCGTATTGCGATACCAACCTGAATCAGTACCCTAGACACAGTTTCCGTTTCAGAATCCACTTCCGCATGTATACATAAGATTTGAAGGGTGGTCAATTCCTTGCTATATGACATGTTAATTAGGACATTGCAAGTAATAAACCAAACTAATACAATTTATCTCATAATCCAATTATAAACCTGGGATAAGCTAAGTTACGTTCAACCCACACAGCAAATCTACGCGGTTGATGAAAAGAACCACATCACACTGTATAATTCGTTTTTGCAGAGCGGAAGGTGCTGCGAGACTGCTACATGTACCCAGCGAGGTGCAAATTAAGCTTAGCTGCACGAGGCGCTCGGAGTGACCAACGCATCTCTGTTATTTCAAGTACTTCTTCCAACACAACGTCGGGCATAGTGAGCGATCGAGTTCACAGTGAAGATGAACCTGATACTGCACCAGCTTCAACAGAGTGTCTACCTCGGCTCACAGAGTATCCAAACCACACGCAGCCATCGCAAATCGTCAACGGCACTAACGGTGACGAGCATTCCAGGCCGTCGTCTCCTGCTTCTACGGTGGATGGTGAGAATAAAAAAATTAAGAATCACATCCTTCCAACTTACCTTTTTTAAAAAAATAAACTTGCTCTATTTGTGTGCTGAAATTTGATGGAAATGGATTTTCTTTCAACACTTGTAACAACTTCTGTACAGAAGTTGACAACATCGAAGCTGCGCCGTCATCTGTAGCACAGCAACGCCTCGTCTCGACCGCAGGGGTAACAGCGGAAGGCTCGCAGTGCAGCAGTAATTGCAGTACAGTGGTTATTGTTAATGTTCCCGATGGTCCTCCTCCACAAATACGAAGAGCATCTGCAACGTCAAGTCTCGAATTAGGCTACTCGCATACGGCCCAAAATTCAGCTGTTTCTTCAGAGACTGCGAGTTTTCCTGGTGCGATTTACGATAGGTGTAGAAAAACTGGAAAATATGCCGGTGAGTTCCAGGTTACATTCGTCTTTATATTCTGCAAATGCGAGTTTCCTTGATATGCAAAGATTGCGAAAACTCGAGGCTCCGAAAATTTTAGGAATTATTTCCAAGGTATAAAATTTCAACTGTGCTTTTATATAATGCCGATAGGTAGTATAAATTTGTAATTAACTTGTCAAAACGATATTCTTTACGTGCTGAACGAGAATTTAACTTCTTTTGAATAAGGTAATGTGGTAATTAATTGATGTTTCTTTTAACTAAGCATAATAGAAACGTGTTTCGAAACACAAATTTTATGGTATAAGTATGCAGCTGCGATACCAATTAATAATTCCATCTATCGCATCAAATGAAGATACGAAAACCATTTGATAAATTAACGAAATATCCTTTCTGCATTTTTTTCAGGCACTGACATCGCTAGTGAAACAAGTGGCGTTTATACTCTGAGGAGTAGTGAAATGCAAGACGAACGTAACACAGATGTGTACTCACCAACAGGAATCGCGAATGCATCTTCAGCTGCGAGTGACGTTTGCGCTATGAGTTCGGTTCCCTCAACAACAGACGAAGCCTCAGTGACTTCCGGCTTCTACACAATTCACAGCGGCCTGAGATCAGAGACTAGTGGTGTCTACACCGAAGACGTAAACACAGAAGATCAGGAGCCGATATATAGTATTTGCAAAGACGGTGATCAGGTTGAAAACAGGAATTCGGGAATGGACGAAGCGCTTCTTGAACAGGAGCTCGAAGACTCGAGGTCGAGAAGCAACAGCATTTTGAGCGCTGGCAGTTTCAGGGGAGATGGGAGTGACCCATCGGACGTAGGACCTCTTCTCTCCGCAGACGAACTCTCCGATTTAATCGTTGGGAGATATCCGCCTCGCAAGACGATCAGCAATTCCATGGACTCGGACTGCGACTACGTAAGCCTTCCGCCTCCGCCACCACCTCCTAGAACTGACAGTGAAAGGCAGCTCCCTCTTCCGCCACCGTATCCAGTGAGCGGAGATTACGCGACGATTAAATCGCCCATGAGCGAAGCTTCCATCGAACGGGAACCACCGCCACCGCCTCCATACAACGCTGTTCGAGGGGATTTCGTTCCTCTGCCTCCACGAAGGTCCGATCCTCCGCCGCCTCCCCCCTACACGGCACCGAGAGAAAGGATTCAGATCCCTCCGCCGACCCCTCCGAGGAACGACGCAGTCACTCCAAGGGAGCCTCCACCACCGCCGCCGTACCCTGAAATTCCAGATCATCAGGAGGCGGTTTCGACGCTGTACGATAAGGGCGATGAGGAAAATGGTGCCAAAGTTACGGCTGGTAAGTCCTACGGCAGTCTGAATAGAAGCAACGCTGTTTCGACATCTTCGTCAAATTTCTCTTCGGGGATCGTAACGAACGTAGTTCAGACCGCAGCACCGAAACCACCGCCTAGAATTCAACCGCCGACCTATCCTGGGGACAAAATGAAACCCACTCCGGTTCACGCTCCAGTCGCCGCACTCGTCGTTGGGCCTAATAACTATTTGGACGTCCACGCTTCGCGGGGTGGATCGCTGCTTCTTCCTTACCTCTCACCGGCTCCTCCGCCTACGACGCATTCCAGACAACCGCCTCCGCCGCCACCCAGCTTAGCTACCGTCTACACAAGTCAGGTAGCGAGATCGCAGATCGAACAGTACAAGCAACAATTGTACTCCGACGTCGACTTCGTCATGTTCCCACTGAAGGATCCGGCCGTTTCTAAGCAGGAGTACATCGACGCTAAACAAGGATCGCTGATTGCAGCAATGGCGGCTTACCCTCCACCGCCTTACCCTACTTTTAACAATAAATCGTCGGTCGTTTATCGCAGCACGCCTTATCTGCCGGGTTCTTCGTTCTCTTCACCGTCCAAATACGCTTCTAACCAAAACTTGAGTATCGCCGGCGATTCTTCAGGTGGTAATTACTTGCCGCAAAGCAATGTAAGCAGCCACTACGCGGCGAGCACGAGCTCTTTGTACAGCGGAGCAACCTGCTCATCTGGAGGAAGCCATAGTCTTCGAAGAGAACCACCTGCTCCTACGCATCCTCATACTCTACATGGATTTTCAAGGACTAAAAGCGACGACAATATACTTAAAAGTTTTGACTTGTCGCTCAACACTAGGGTTTCGTCTTTGTTGCAGCCGAAACATCGACGGTTACCACCGCCGCCACCCCCACCTCCTTATAAGATTCAGGTAAGATCAGATTTAATTAGATTGGATCTTGACATAAAATATTTGCTTCTCAAAATGATATTTAACCGATATTTGAATACAGCTCCATATTTTAACGTCTGAAGAGCATGTCTTCAAGAATACTGTCTCCAAATCGGTTCGGCCGTGTTAGAAATATCGTAGAAACTGCAAAACGTCACCAAACGAAATGCTAGATGTTATTGTCAATAATAATGATTTCTATTGATAGATTTTAATGAAAAATATGCAAATGTACCTCGATCTATATCATTTTCCATGAATTAAACCCCAATTGAAATTCATAGTTGGCAGTCAAAATGTGCATTCCCAAAATTCGTCTTTTTTTTCTGCCATCTTCTTGTATACAGAGTGAATTCCTAACGATTGCATGGTTTGTTGTCTGCTGAAATTGAATGCGCACGCGCTACGATCCGAGGGGAGTTGTTTATCAGGGCGACCAACCATTTTAAATTTAGACGACAGTTCACCGCGATGGATGTAACCAATGCAACCTCAAAAATTTTACAGTTGTCGTTGGTAATTGTGCTCAATTCTTGACTGTCAAAAATTTTGAGGTTAGATACGGTTGGTTGCCTTGGCAAATGACCGCTCTTGGATTGTAGCGCGTGCGCAATAAATTTCAACAGATGACGGACCATGCAATGGTTAGCAAATCATTCTGTACATACATATAGTATGTATATATGTGGTGTTTGATTTTCATGGAGCTTGAAAAGATAACATTATCGTTCGAACGTAGTCGTATTATTTAGAGCGACGCGAATTGAAGAAAAGTATCTCTAGTTGAACAAGGAAATGGATGTCTGCTGGATGAATTTTAGAGCAGAAAAAAGTATAAATATTCTATACGATTTCAGATTCGTCAGTCTTTCGTAGGTTCTTCCCCAACGATCGGAAAAGAATAGAAACGGATTGAGAATTTCAATACGATCTATTCCGATTTCTTTATCCAAATGGATGTTTCGTATTCTTTGAAAAGAATTAATTCGGATAGAAAGAATTGAATCGGATTGATAATTGCCATCCCTTATTCTAAATAAATAATTGAAACGAACAAGCTATCAGAAGTAGCATTGTCGCGAATATGAAGGGATAGGAAAGAACAGGCAAAATCGAATAGTAACGAATAAACATTTAAGAATTAAAACGAATAGTGTCTCATTGGAATAACTCATGCTTAATTCGGAAACTTAAAGAGATGGGATTCATAATTCTGCTAATCGTTCCGTTTCTATTCTTTTCCGATTGCTGGGTCATTTATCACATTCGTTCTTGTTCTTGATGTTGTACTTAAATTGTACTAACTCTTTCAGTTAAATTATAAATGACTTCAACAAGGAGAAATATAACTCTTAGTCTGATGAAATGTAACTGAACGAATTGGCGTATTTGTTACAGACTTTGGAAAAGAGTCAACCTCTTCCATCGACCTCCTCATCGTCGATAAATACGACAAAGTTGAATAGTTCGTCCATGGGAATGCCGGAAAGGGACGATGGTAAGGATGACGGGATGTTGGACATACGAACTTTACGTGAAAAAAGTCGAAATTTAGACTTGCCACTAATATCGGCGCTCTGCAATGATCGGTACCTTCTGAAACAAACGAACGCCTTTGTCCTACCCAAGCACCCTACCGAAGGCAACGTTGTTTCATCTTCGAAATCGAGCTCGAGGAGCAGTAGCGGGACTTCGAGTAGAAACAAGTACCCAGTGAGCGGTTTATCCACAACACAAATTTCCAAGCCCCCTAGGAAACCCTCCACAAGTACTCACAGGCATCCCGGAGAAGCTAAAGGAAATGCTCATAGATTACTGGCCGCTTCTGGGCCATCGCCGGCCAAAAAGGATCCCACAAGAGCGTCGCATTCATAGTTCAGCAAAGCAGTGATTTCTATCTATAGAACATGGTTTGAGATCTGCAGAAATTTGACTGTTCTTATCTGGCCGCTGATTAAGGCTACGAACTGCCAGAGGTAAGACTCAGTGGCGAGTGTTTGGATTAGAATCACCTGTTATAGTAACTCGGATAGAACGACCCATTGGACTTACAGACCTGGCCAATGCAACAAGTGCAGCAAATGTGCTGGTTGCCGATCTTTGCTCTCGACACAAAAATTTCTGAACTACTTTTGTGCCGCATTATATTTGATAAATAGTTTTTAGATGTCTTCAAAGTTCGTGATTTTAAGTACATTTTGTGGTGACAATGGAAATTGAAATTTTTTCATTCGAGATTTTTAAAAATCAACTGACAATTTTGATACATGATAATAACGGTTGACAAATATTTTATAAAAAAATTCAGAGTTTGTGAGACTTTTTCAGAATTTGGTTCTTCCAGCATTAATTAATTTATTTTTATTTTTTTTTCGGAACAAATGGGAATATTTATCCATCAGGGTTATTTCCCTATTCTTAATCAAAGAAGTTGTATGTGAATAGATCAACGTGAAAGTGTGTAAATAAGGCCTGAGAACATTCTATTTGAATGTCTGAACTGTTTACTTGCTGAAAAAAACATTATTCAACAGTATTGCAGACTTTGAATACTTTGAGCTGCATTCGAAAATAATTAGTATCCTGAAAATGCGTTTGATGAATTTATCAATTGAAATTACACTCGAATCAATTCAGTGATGTCAAAGCTTTAATTGAATGCAAATCATCGTATTTAGTCTATAATTTTAGCGAGAATGTTGTTATTTCGTCACCGATCGGAGTAATAAGTTCCCCACTTGAGCACCGAATTCTTCAGAAACAATTCAAATTAAATATTTTCCACTTGAAAGATTTCAACTGATACGTCCTTTCAGAATTGAAATATTTATGAAAGATTTCAAATATTCTGTTTCAAACGTTTTTCAAACTGAGAGATAAGTTGTAGCTTCAACGTTGCTTAAAATTGAAACAGAGCGAACACATACATATTTCTCTACATGTCACGTCTTAACGTCATTCACTGGTATACCTATACATACTACGCATCTATACATATCAGTTTATGTCACTAGTGAGATGAACATATGAAAAATGTAAGCAAGTAGCTTTTTTATTCTCAATCTTTGTAATTATTATATAATTGTACACAATATTTTTAATGTATATTGCATATTATGCAATCAATGAAATAAATGTTTTTTTTTTTAAACAATAAATGAAACTTGTAAAGAGCATGCCATGCAAAGTCCGTGACATTAATAATTCAGTTTTTCGATTGAACACATTAAAGATTATTGAAAAAGAGAGCTACGTTACAGAATTATCTAACATTTAATTGAATGTATTTCCGAAGCATTGCACACCAATGAAGAATTCGTTGCGAGGTAAAAATTGTTTATTGTAGAGGATTCGTTCAATAGAATAAGTATTTTTTTTTTTTATTTTTTTTTTTATTTTTCTTTGGGAATCGCATTCATGTTCATCCATTTCAGGATGAGGATGATCCTGCATGCTCAACATTTTTACACAATTATAGAGCTTAGTTGGTTAAACCCGCGAAACAAACTGCTAAATTTTGTAATTTCGTTAACGGCTTTCTCTTGTTAAGATGCCGCTGAACTGGCTTGTCATATATATAATATTTCGTGATGTTATAAGCGGGGAAACTTCTTCGTTAAAGTGCATGCCGAAAATTTAGTTAGCTTTCCGTAAATATGGCTCACTTGAACGAGGAAATTTTCAGGTAACAGGAGCTCGTTCATGATTTTCGCTTTCCTTTTACGTCAATTTTCTGGTACAGCACGATACTAAGTCATTTTATTGGCCTATTCCGGTAGATCTGACCAACTAAATCACTCGGTGTCGACTCTTTTAGTTCCACGTTGAATGTCCATACAAACTGTCATAGCGCTTATGCCGTCTCGAAATATGAGAAGCCAGTTCAGCGGCGCTTTAAGCACGTTTCGAAGGATTACAGTGCCAAAATAATGACTTTTTTTTGTCTATATCTCTATCACGATGACAATGAGAAATTATTGAGATACGATTTATAGTAATGAAAATGATTGCCAGAAATCATTTTAATACATTTGATAGAGAGCGGACGTTGAATGAAATACCTAGCTATTTAGTCAATTATACTATTGATCAAATATGTAATTTCAAATAATTTTCATAGTCCGTGCTTCTTCATCTCAGGGTGCCATTTTTCATTGTATAATTTTTTAATTTCATCACGACTTTCAATGTATTGTGAGAACCGTAAATATACCTGAAGGCTTCATTGCGTATTATGGTACAAGGCTTGTCACAAGCAATGTGAATGTCAGGGGTTCATTGGTGATTATATTCACAAATTCTTTTATTCTGATTGGTTCAGTATATCTCAAAGTATGTTATACAGCATGAATATAGTAGGTAAACATACAATGTATAATAATCCTCTAGTAAAATATGTACTGTACTTTTTATTTGCAAAATACCGTATATAATAATGTTTTAAAATGCAATAAATTGAAATTTTCTCTTCCGTTAAGGTTTGAATTGGAAGACATAATTTTCGCATTGATTATTTATGCACTAAAATTTCTCTTTTGAAAGCGCTCTGGTCAGTCAACACGTCGTAACATTTTCGTGCACCAGTTGATTCGATTATTTTACTTCATTCTTCTTCATCCCATCAAATGAAATTATTCATTGAAACGCATCTAACATTTCGAATAGAAATGGGGCATTCCATGCCAAATCGCCGAGATTTTAATCCCACTATTACTAATTTGGTTAAAACTTTTTCAGACTACGTTCCATTTTCTCTGCATCTTTTCAGGCAATCGTATTCCAGTTATGAATATTAAAAACTTTTCATTGCATACTTGGACCGTTTTTGTAATTTTCAGAAAATTATAAAACATTGTATTTTTGATATCGATTTCATCTGCAAGACCAGTCCTATGCTTATTTTAAGGTCGACCTCATGGTGGAGTCGGTTACTTTCTCATGTTTGCAAACACTGAGATTCTTCAAGCGTTTAATTTTTTTTAATTTGTGAATTGCGATAAAAAGTTTTAAAAAATCAAAACGATGAAATAAAAATTGAACCCTTCATAGTGATTCCAAATGATCACTATAAAAAATTCGAATTTTTAGAATCTTTCAAGAGGTTCAAAAATAGACGACCCAGATAAAAGCTGCAACTTTCACAACTCAGAGACGATTGAATTAAAGAAAAATAAATAAATAAATAAAACGTAGGTTCTCCTCTTACAAGTGAAATTTTCATCCAAAATTGAAAATAGTGAGGTTCAAAACCCCGAGATTAGGCTGCTCTCTATTGTTTGCCGAAATAGAATCAGATACAATATAAAAATGAATGTATTTTTTTTTTTTTTTTTACTACTTTCCACATTCTTACTACAATTTACGTATTTTATTGTTTGCTCAATTGTGTTAATTCATAACGTGTGGCAGAAAATTATATATATAAGTCTTATTATACACAGTTGTAGAGATAAATACATACTTATAGCTACTTGTAACTCACAACTTAGCGTGAGGCCCTAAGAATTACGTTTAGGTATAGTGATATACTGTTAATTTAGACAAATTTAGTGTTACTATACAAACATGTTGAATGTAATATTTATTTTTGAAATTTGTTTTACTTTCGTTCATTATACGCATCTGCTCTGTGGTATCTCGTTAAATAAAATAAACAGCTGTGTTCTAACTAGATTTACAATTTTTTGTCATAGTGTCAGGGTCTGCCGAAAATTCAAATGCCAGCTGTTTCGATTATTCACAATAAATATAAATAATAAACTTTTGCGCGTAATATTTTTGCAAGTATTTCGGATATGCACAAAATTTACCTGATCCTAAAAAATATACTACAAAGTAGATCTGCAAATTTAATCTAGCAGATACTATACGACATATAGTATCGGGCTATTCCACCTGTAAGATTACAGGCTTGCAAGATAATCTTATATTATTAGTTTATGAATTACGAAGTAATACTTATTTGTAATTCTAGTACGTATGTTACAATACTGTATAACGGTAATTATATGTATAATTACATTTATTAATTAATATTGAATATTAAAAATAATAGCATACAATCCATTCTTGTACATAGAATACGTAAATCCATTGGACTTGCTACAGATGAAAACCTTATGTACCACACGCCACCTCACCTATGAATAATAAATTTTTTTTAATAAAACCCAATTCTCTATTTTCAACGTTTATCGCTATAGTCCATTCGCATATTTTTCACCTGATTTAGCAATTCGTCGTACATAATTATTTCATTATTTGAATACATGTATTTGCTGGTTTGTCTGACGTTAATGAATGTTTATGACGCTTTTGCAATGGAAGGATTACACATCGGTAAATAGTAATAAATTCCAGTGAATCAGAGTTGAAAACTATTCGGAGTTTTATTTGGTATGAAGTATTACATCCTATTCTCATTGTCAGTGACAAATTAAGAAAGTTACTTCTTGAGAGAGATGAAACGGAAAAATTAACCAGATTCTGCATACACTTACAAGATATAATATTAGGAAAGGATCGAGATTAAGGAGATTGGTGAGCACTTCTCAGGGGAAGGCGGTGAGAGGGGTAAGCCTATTCTTATACACAGGCCCAACCGATGGTCCTCAACGTCGTTCTCAACTAATAAAATTAAAAAAAAAAAACTTCAAAGTAAAGGTTTTTGGCAGCTTACTAATGCGGTATGCATCGTCTGTCATTTCATCACTTTTGCCAAATCAACTGAATTGTATTTCGCTATTATATCATATAATTCCGGAAAAGTATTTTATGAGCATTCGCTCGATGATTATGGGTAAAAAATCGTGCAAAACACTTAGTATTTTTTACTGTTATTCGAAAACGATACAGACAAAGATCATACTTCATACTTTTTACCATTTACATAGTTTTTCATTGAGATTCCTACATTTTTTATTCTTCGATATTATGCAAAAACTTGAATCGCGAGACTACATTCTAATTTTCCTCACCAACCTCCTAAACTAAAAAATCGAAATTTTGTCTAATCGTAGACAGTTATTAATCGACCACACATTTTTCCTATCAATCGATTACTCAGGAGTACCGATTAATTTTCAATTAACTGAATTGAAGCATTTCCATTTAATAAGCATTTCCCGATTATTTGGCCTTTCAATTAAGTGTTTTTTCTATTAATTCAATGTCCTGTGCAATACGCATGTAAGCCCCAGGAGGGTGGGGGGGCCCATCCATTCAGCTATCCTTGCGAAAGTTAAGAAAAATTTATTTAAATTATGTGTCTGTTGTAGAATTGACGTGTAATATATGCCAAGAGGCATTTAGCAAGACAGTTTTGATCAACATCCTTCTGCGACTTTCGATCTACCCACCCTCTACTTACCCTTTACTCACCAGCTCACCCTCCGAACTAGCCCATTATGCAAACTTTTTTTTCCCTTGTCGGCCCGGTTCAAAATTAGAGGCGTACTCATTATCATGGATTCTTCAAGTTTTAATGGATTAGGAGTTATCAAATAATCATACTTAAAATCTGACATAAAGTTGAATAATTCCAACAATAGTCATTTTCTTACCTAGGGCGTAAAGTATTACGCCCGTGGTGCGAACAATATTTTTCGTCTCATGTAGGCGTAAACGGTATTTACCGGTTCGTTTCGTGTGTGTTACGGACAAAACCAGCTCGAGGACGATTTTAGTCGTTGTTTACGTCCATATAGAGACGCCTTGTTTTGATTATTAGTTAATGGTCAGAAAACTAGTTTTGTTTATACAAAGGTCCCTTGAGGAGAGCATCCACCGCGTAGAGTGGTGGCAAGCGACTGACATTGGGGACTTAAGGGTCGTCCGCCACGTAAGCACATGAGGAAGATAATAAACTGTTGCAGAGGCGGTGGCATAGCCCCGTGGCATGAGGCGGATTGTAAAGGTGGGCTCGCTTGGCAAACGTTTGGATAGTAGCGGGACCAGACAACTAAACGCATGCGCCGAGGACAGCAGAGCGCATGCGCCGACGATGGGCGAGCGACCGGGAGAAAGAAGAGGGGGAAGAAGCCTGAGGCCAGCAGCAGCAGCGGCAATGTCAGCTCAGTTTTGGTTCACACTTTGTACTGCGCACAAGGAAGCTCTCCCCTAATAAAGACACTACCAACTCGACATTTTCGTATCGCTGACTCGCTCCTCACCCACCCACGAACTCTGTCTTACTCGCGGGCAGGTCGTGCGAATAAAAGTGTGCGTAAAATCCCGCTTTACGCCTACTGTGACGAAAAATGAATTATAAACTAATACCTAGACTGATTAAAATACTCAACAATATGCTTGCAGTATTTGCAATATACAATCATTGCGACAAGTATCTGCAGATATATCTTAAGAAATGCTTCACACTTTATCCAAAACACTGGTGATCCGTATGTAAATTATAGAATGATTTTGTACCTTTCCCCTATCACAGGCTGAGGGGGAACACTTGGAATCTTGTTAATTATATCGAAATGAAGCGTTTGAAATAATAAAACTTTTACCAACATTTTTTCATGGTCAAAACTCTTTCCTGCCGGGTGCCACAAGTATTCCCGCTAAATTGTTGAACAGTGTTAAAGCACCTGCCAGGAATGTGATGACGATGACGATGACTGTTGTGCATCATCTTAGTGAGCTCAATATTGATGCAGAGGTAGAATTGTATTATCCAGGCAGCATCAGCGTCTTAACCTCTCATTTTCTTTCTCGACGCTGTCTTTTCGCAGATCGCTCGTGGGAAAATTAGGTTGAACGGGACGTAGGAGAAATACAAAATAACAAAGTAAAAAACATTCTTTAAAAATCTAAATTCAACCATATTGCGAGCCTTGACTTTTCATCGTGGCGGTTCTTAACATGCATTGATGAAGTGCAATGTTGCAAATTATATTGCCAAAAATCGTTTGATAGACTGGAAGTAGGTAGCTATATATAAGTTATGGTAAAATCATTGCAATATTCGATTACGAAGGAAATAATTCAGTTGAATCACTGTCAACTAAGTTTGTATTCGATTCGGAGATGTTACACTGGTCTACAAAAAAAAAAAAAAAAAAACTTCTGATTCTCCTTATTATTATTGTATATAATTATAATAAATTTGATGCTCTTGTATCGAAATATAGTAATAAAAAATATGTACGACGTATACTTTTAACGTAATGTTTTTTGCAACAAAATGCTATATTTGCTCACAAAGTATAATAAAACACTAATGATAGCAACGATATTTATGAAAAAAAAAGTTGTGAAGTTGAAAAGTTTAAACATTAAAATCGTCAGAAAATATATCTACTAGTCTAATTCTAGTTATTACGTAGTTTTTTTTCTTTTCACGAAGTCACAACCAGAACTGCGCAATCGCATACATTGGCTCTACATACATTTCAGAGGTGTGAAAACAGCGTTAAGACGATATCTTTCTTTCTATTTCTATCATGGTTTTGCATGCACTTACATACAGACACTATTTAAATAGGTGAATGCAGTGTAAATGCAAAAACAAAACACAACGAATTCTGCATTTCGTACAATAAAAAAATCATATAACGTAATTTATACGTCACAGCAAAAAAATGGAAAACACATATAGATTCGGCAAATTAAAACCTTTATATCTGTAATATTTCATTTGAAGGAGGATTTTGTTGCAGACTTGTGTTATCGGTATTTTGTATCTTCTATTTTCTCCAGAAAAAGTAATCTGGCTGTCACGTTTTGTTGTAGATATTGCATTTTTTTCCTCAGTGTGCGATACGTTTATCTAGTCTTCGTTGAAGGGATGACACACGTATTTTAGATAGCTAATCAGTATATCCTCGTTGCTGGTGAAGTGTTGCACTATATTTTGACATGTTTCGTAAGATGAAGCTCATCAGTGGTGATTTTGATTAAATATGAGCTTATGCGGATAACATACAAGGACAAACAGTACCGTGTATTTACAGAGTGCATTATACCAAAGTTCGCAAACACCGTACAGCTTATCAATATTTACTCACGTAGCTACAATCGTTGGCTGAGTAAGCTCACATGAGATTCCGTAACACCGACAGGTAAGCCACCGAACTTCTTATTACCTGTAAATATGTACATTCATTTTGAAATATGCACGATGATACGGCGTAGGAGTCATTTAGTCGCCGGAATCGCCTGGCTGCTGTAGTCAATTTTCAGGGACTCGATTTTATGGTTAATGAAGAATAGATTGGGGATGTGACGAAAGATTTATCGAAGCTTAAAATAATTTACTTTTCATACGCCGCAAACTATAGCAGTGTAACTTATTTTGTTTACGATATTATTACATTAAAGTCCACCAATCGTATATCATTTGACAAATTAAAGCCATCAAACTGACGGCAGATGAAAAACTTGACTCAGAGGTGTCAGAAATTCTGCAAAACATCTAGTTTTAGTTTCGGATTTGGTAATGACTATCAATAAGCTGAAAATCACAGGTGTGCTAACCATGTGTGAACGAATGTCCTGAAAAATGTAAAAATAAAGACAAAGCTAAAACAAAAGTAAGATATGGCATAGAACTCGCCATAGCAAATGTTAGACCGAACTTATCCTTTCCTTTCTCATTTCCGCGCGCGCTTTCTACCCCGTCTGATACCCGGAAACTCTAACGCTACCAGCAAGCCGCGGCAAGTTTAGTCGTCATTTGATCGCGAAAGATGGCGCTGATCGCTGGATGAATAGCCATAAATAACCGGGAATTGAGACTCGGAGTCTCAGTCTGATCGAGTCTACGGTAACGATAACATTGCCGCGGATCGTCTTAGGTATTCTCATTTTCCCATCCTCTCAATTGAGTCTCTGTTCATCTCCTCTCCAAGTAAAAGTTCACGCCTTCAGGCCTCTGAATCTCACGGCGGCTCTCCGCATGCGAGACAAAACCATTGATAGTACAAATCACACCTCATACACTCCTGACACGACTTTATTTACCATATAATAAGGGATTTTTTTGCCTCAGCGGCTTTTCCCCTGCGAGTCAATAAATTGCAATAATTTTCTTGGCTCAATCGAGTGTTTTGATTACTTTATTTCGGCCCAAATCTCATCCTCCGATCGTTATTTTTTTACTATAGAATCACGGAAGCCTTCCATGTTGGAAAGTTTTTCGACTCTACGGCGAATGTAATAGCATTTGAAAATTTGGTGAATCTGAAGATTTTTAAGTTTCGCCTGACTATTTCTTGATAACCACAAGTCATGCAGTCAACTATTGACTCCAAATACGCTCTCTTCGTCGAGATGAAAAAAATCAGAAGCCGAAAATTCAACATATTTTTCCATAACGCATCTGCATATTTAGTACAACTGTGGATGATTTTACCGTATTTTGATTTTTGAGCCATTTGTTTAACTCCGAGAAGAATTTTCGGATTAACTCATGCGTTGAGAAATACTGTTACAAAGGGTGAAATCACCCGTTTTGCCCCCTTTTAATGATCTAGTAGTCATCATAGATAAAAGACGTTTATAAACCTCTTGTGTCTTCAAAAAGAATAAGGTTGCTGCGTCAACCAACATTATTGTAAAAACAATCTTGTTTCAGACTTAAAACGAGAAACACATATCTTGAAATTAAAGCTTTTTCACGACATTTTATTTACGCCTTTGATTTTGGCTTGATAATCAAACTCACGGATCCATATTTATATGTCTAAGAACGTTACAATACATTTAATCTTAGGTGACTTGTACCAAATTCATTCCCAAGCAAAATAAGCTATAATTCATTAAAATACAACAACAGGCTGGTTTTCAGCGCTAAAAATGATTACACAATAATAAAAGAATCCAACTGGTCTAAAATGATTTTAAAGAATTAGACTCCTTTCGTTAAAATTTACATAGGATATATTACAAATTTTGTCATTGAGAAGAATGATTCTTTAAATCAAATCCACCTTAATAAACTTTAGCTACAGCTTCCGAATCTCCATTGCATAATTTTTTTTTTTTAAACAATCTTTGTTTAGAATGTTAATCGCGGTATATCCTTAATTATACGGTAGTCGACATAACGTCAATCATACATGTAAGTGCTACATCAAACTCTCTTACGCCTGTTGTGGCTTTCAATATTTACTCAACATATTTTATATATATCCTGTTCATTTTGCAAAACTACTCTCCTTTCCTATCGCGAGTTTAGGGTCGATTTATTGCTTGGCAATTTATGAAACAATATTTCTGAAATTGTCTTGTCATACAAAATATTTGAGGTAAATAGTCTCGACTTCTAAAATTAATGTCATGTACATACATAGATGTAGGAAGTGAATAGTCTTGCAAGACGGTAAACAATTGAATGGATAAACGGTAGCTATAATTTAAACCCTGTTGACACTCGCGCTGACTTACGTTACCAGCATAGAAATATTTCTTTCTGCGTCAACAAACGCCGTCATCGTTCCTACGTCATTGGAAATTACTTTAATCTCTTTTTTCTCGACTCCCCGAAACCCTTTGAGCATGGTTGTCACGTGACCTGTGTAAGGTTATTTACGCGAATCGGGATAATTTTGTACCAAAACTTGGATTCGATTTGGAGTTTTCCGTAAAATGTTTTTAATATTGTCAGAAAGTGCGCTTAGTGCTAAATAAATATCGTATAGATTTTTGATCCATTTATTTCACTCCGAGACGAGTTTTGTGGTTATATTTTGCAAATTATTCGATCATCCGTCCATATGATAATTCATCGGTTCTAACTGACCAGAGCTCATTTCCCAACATAAAAGCGACTACACCATAAAAGATTTCAAGTTATTAAAAAACCGATATTTTATGAAAAAATGGAATGAATTGTCGTAAATACTCTGTAATTGGACACGTGACCTAGCACTAAAAACACCTGATTAAGACAACTGTAGTTTATGTCTTCTTATGCCACTTTAAAAATTGTACGGTCACTTTTGTCAAAATTTGATGAAAATTGGTCCAGTAATTGCTGATATCAACGGTAAATAAAAAAAACCACTCTCTATATGATATATAATATACGGACATGTGTATAAAATTGTGCACATGATAGTGCTTAAATACCTATACAAACGTATAATCTTCCTTTCTCTCTGCACGTGTACCTGCCTCACAAATTTGAATGTATTTTCATTATTTCGAGGTCAAGTTTTCGTCAAGTTTTTCAAGCATTTTAGTTTCAAAGCGTAGGTTACACATTTCGATGAAATCTTCAGTGTTTCGGAAAAAGAGAATCTAGCAAATTGTGCTACGATGTTACGATAATTTGACAAAATTTACACGTACGTCGGAAAATCTTGACAAGGAAAACACGTAGAATTTTCCAGCGGTTAGGTGGAGCGGCTTTTGGGACTGAATGATGCATGTAACAAACATCATCGACTCTTTTGTCGGTAGGTTGTACCACCGGCAGTTGAAAAATGCATTCCGTAATTTAACGTTCTGAAAATGAGAATCAGGTGTAAAAATAACGTCGGGTAATTTGATAAATGACTTTGCAAATTTACTCAACGACTGGAGAACGGCAAAGTGGCGATAAACGGAGTATGTCAATAATCATAGATAATGGTATCGTATGTTTGTGTCGGCGGTAAATCTTGGAAATTATTTAATAATAGATTAAGCAGGCCTGCGATGGTTTTCTCCTACAAAACTGAGTAGTAATTTCGGTAGGTATTGGGTACGAATCTATAAAATAAATATTGAAAAAATTCTGTCACGTAAATTTTCTGAGAATTTATTGTTCTGTATTCTTAGTACTCCTAGAGTTAACTTCTCAATTTCTGTGTTGCACATATGTATTAATGGTACTGTTGATATTTAAATATGGCGTAGACCATACAAAACCGTGACCCCGACCATTTTTGATTTTGTTGAGAATTTGTAATTTTTTTTCCTTACTGAAAGCAGTCTTTCGGAGTTTTTTTTAGATTTTTGTTTCAACCCGTCTAGACACAATAAATTTTTTTTAATTGCTCATAGCTTTTTCAAAAACATATATCAATATCAAATGCTATGTTTTTTTTTTCTCGTTTTGAACTGTAGTTCCGTAAAGTAAGTACGAAAAGAAATTGAAATTCATTTTCATACGTTTCTTTCACCTCCAGACCCATAATATATATATATATATTTTTTGAACTTGGACCATTTTGATTTTTTGTAAAAATTGACCACTTTTCACGAGATATTTTTACAAGTACTGAAAAATTCGTAGCTTGTGATATTCATAACTTGTACTTTTTACTATTTTCTACCGCGTGTGAACCAAGGAATCATGTTTCCTTCTTTAATTAACATTGCAAATAGAATGATTTGATTCCATATTATTCTTTTTCAATTTATTGAAGTGGTTTGTACACATTTACATTTTTGCGTGAATATTAGTGTTCGTTTCCGGTTCATATTTTACTGATTTGAAGCTTAGAATTTTTTTTATGTAATACGTTGGGGATATTTGAATCGTTTGCACTAGAGTACCTTTTTATTTCTACATTGTCGTTATTTTAAGGGATGGCGAAGTGAATTTTTCGTATTGCTGGAATCGGCCTAGCATTGTTGTGAAACGGTTTGTCAAATCAAGTTTCATTGCCTGACAGTGCTCTTAATGGTCGGGTTCACGGGTTGGTCGGTTTCGTATGGACTGCCCCATATCCATGTACCCTCACTATTGTAGTAGTTGTTTGGGGTGATTTTAAGCATATTTAGAGCAACGCAAGTAAAAGAGAAAAAAGATTGAACAGAAGTTTTGAAAAAATTAGAAAAAGATATCGTAAGTCTTTTCGATTTGTCTACTTCTTTTAAGTCTTGTTTAAAACTAATGCCGTTCATTTTATACATAAGCATTCAGTTTTGTATTCGTTGGATATTTTTTTCACAAAAATTAAAAGTTTTATTTCGCAGGCCCGTGTATTTTACACACTCCCGACTCACCTCGTTCGTGAGACAATCGCCGATGTAACAATAAACGAAGAGTAATACGACCACCGAGAAGCCGTAAAGTGAAAAATTAAGTAAGTCCGTCTCCTGGCCTTCGGTTGTGTTCTGAAAATAGGTTAACGTAGAGTTTCTATACCGGGGCTTAAGACTATTTTTCCGTACCAGTGATGCTGGTACAGGTATAACATTTTACCACTGTTGCAATTAGCTCTTGAGACATAATTATCATTTCCTCGGTGTTGTGTAAGACGGAGATTGTGTTTTGTACTGCACGTCGGCAGTACTCGGGCTGTTATGTATGACCCTTCTATTATATCGATTTTGGTCGTACATAGTACTTCAAACAAAACTCTGCATTTTTATTGTAACCATACGACTGCACGTGATCAACTGCTCAATAAATTTGTGATGAACTTAATGACGAAGCTTACCTTTGGGATAACGTTTCTTGCACAACTCTGAGTTGGGAATTACAGTACAATCTCGTTACAAGAGAATTTCCCCTTCATTCTGCTTGAGCGAGTTTTATAGGTTCTACCATTCTACTGATTAAACACGTTCACAGAGAGAACGCTCCGGCAACGAATTTTTTGGAATCCTATTCCCCTAACCGCCCTGACATTCTCTTATAACGACCAAATTAGCGAATCTTTCAATTTACGTAAATATTAAAATTATCCACATTTTCCGATATTCTCAAGGTATTTTTAAAAACCCGCCGGAATGGTCTGATGTTTGATCCGTAAATCGCTCATCCCACAAAAAGAATCACACTTTTTCGATGCTAATTTGTCAAATCCACTGAAATTGGTATTATTCTTTTTCATACGAAAATCCAGATATTTAAGTAATATATCGCGTGAAAATAAGTAGTTTAATCCACCACTTGTCATTCAGCAATCCCGAATAAAATTCTCAATATATCTTCCATATTCAAATGTTATGCCACGTTATAAGAGGTACACGATCTGAAAGTGTTTTCGATGCAAAAAAAGTCAAAATTTTCTCAAATATCGTAGAATAAAATCGATCTGATCGATTATATTATTCACCATTGTCAAGCGATTTTGAAGGAAGCATCGATATCCAAGATTTTGTTTATAATTCAAGTATTTAATATTTTCGCAATTTCAAAGAGATCTTCGCAGACTACGAACATAATAATTTGGCAAATACTCAATTTACAACTATCTCGTAATAAAATGAATGAAAAGTGTCGATTTTCGACCGGCCAACTTCGTTCAAAAACAATCGAAAAATTAAAAATCAGTACCGTTCGTTCCTCGCTATGAATAGCTTATCAAGTGATATTGGTGGAGACAAAGTTGAGATGATTGAAATTGTTACCGCGAGTACGCTGTATCCAAGAAAGCATATCAGAAAGGTGCCACCAAACAGTTGCCCTAGAAGAACGGTATTGAAGGCGTCTTCCAGCGACCTTGCCATCCTGTTAAAGTGACCAATACAAAAAAATTTCATCGCGCGATCAAGCCGAATATTCATCGAACTTCCACAGCTACTGATAATTATTGTAAGAATGATTGAGTCAGTCAAGTTTACATACCTAATTAAGTGAACGTGCTTGCTGACAACAGCTCTTATGTTTTCCTTACATCCTTGAGTATCGCAGTTCAAGTTTTCCACCCGATTGGCAAGAACGGATAGTTCGCCACAAACATGAAGCGTAAGCGTCACCATAAGGCAATCGGAGCCCGTGTAGCCAAAGGTGGCAATCAAGACTAATGGAGCTTGAAGAGTGTAGATCAGTGAGTAGACGGCTACGTTCGAGATGTTGTGGAACAAGTGAACTCGGTAGGGCAGGTTGAAAATAATCGTGTCATTTTCTTGAACTTGAAAAGCAGATGTCAGAATTTTATGTACATCTTTGGGATTCGTGGGAATCGAACTTGTGTGATTTACTCGGGTACACTTGGAGAAGAAATTTGTTGCAGCATAATATTTTTTCAAATTCATCCCTCTAATCTGAAGTTAAATTGTGTTCAAAGCAATCGATATCTAGTTTGATTCTAGGAAATTAAATAAGAATCTGTTCAATTGTATGGTAACACAGAAAATTTGGTAAATTTTACGAAATTTTATTGAACTCAAGTAAGCTTTGCTCTGAGTGTGGTTTCAAATCTTAACAAAGGTTTTTACGAAGTCTTCAGAACTGAGTTACAGACGACATCACTACTTATTAATTGTTAGCAAGAGGCTGTCAATTTGACACGCACATATTTTGTCTAAACTCTGTTAAGGAAATTATTCAAATTATCCGCATCACAGTTAGTCCCAAATGAATAAGAAGAACCGATTTTGAAGAATTCAAAAGTAGCAGAAAAGTTTCCTCAATATTCATCATTACATTCTATACATATAACAGTTTAAATTTATTTGTGCAATATCTCTTTTTCGTGCAATTTCACAAGGAGTTGTGAAGTTGAAATATTTCCTTCTCACTTTACTCGTACAATTGATTCTACACGTAACTCGTAATAATTCTTTTTTCTATATTTCTGTAACGCGTATGTTTATCACTAATTTCTATTTCTTTCTTCAATTCTTTTTTCATCAGTTGGGGTTATTCTTGAGTATATAATACGATGACATCTAAGTTATCGTGTCATTCGAGTTTCGAGGAAAATATTTTCGGATTTTCTTACTTGATGTCAAGTGGACGCACAGAGGCTTTGCGAAGTACACGAGTGATGAGGAAAAGACAAGAGGTACAGCAACGCGAATGAAGTTCTTTGCCATTGCGTTGTACCTGAGAAAAATCTCGATCTCTTCCTGATTTCCGTAATCTTGGAGAGAGAAATTTTCTTTTACATTGTTGACGATGTTACACAGAATTTTGTTATTCTTACGCATCATGATTGCCTTAAGCATTACCACCGTGAAGGGGATAATTTCTGTCATACTAACTACCACGGTTTCCAACTTGCGAATGTTATAAAAAAGGTACGTGTACTCGAGAGTAATGTGGATCAATAGATAGCTTATGAAAAGCGAGAAGCGAAGGCTTTTTGAATTCTCATCCGGCCAAGTACCCAGAATACCAAGTACTCGCCGATTCCAGCTGATCACGTCCACTGCTGAGGCGAGATTCAACTGCAATTGACAGAAAATTCTACTGTCGGAAAACTCTGGACAGCTTGTACGTTAGACTGTTTATAATTACAGGATTATATACGTGGCATTCCACGTCAATTCGACCACGGTCTGGCCTTCGTCTTCTTGGATTTGATCTACGATTTATTATACTATTGTTCCAACTCTGAAAATCATTCCCATTTTTTTCAGATTTTTCTTACCCCGTCATACCTTCGCTGGTGTCCACATAGCTTGGATGATAATATTTTGACAATGATTACAAAATTCTTGAAATATATGAAAGAACTTGTATTAATTTTGGGACCAAAACCACAAATATTGCAACCAAAATTGAAATGGGCAACGATAATTTTTTATTAATATTTTATTGAACTTATCTTTGCTAATACAACAATTTGGAAGTTGTTACATAAATCGAAATTGAAAAATCGAAATAACTACAAAAAATACATACAAATTTGAATTTTTAAAAATTTAATTGAAATCATTACAGATTTTTGTTGAACCCTTAATCTGCAGAAAAGAAATCGAAATGATTGAAAAAAAATTTTAATTAGTCAAGTAATTAATTTAAATTTACCATTTTGGCAATCCATTCTAATTTCAGTTGAAATGTTTTGAATTTTGGTCACAGAATTTATGTAATTTTTGTCATCATTTTTTAAAATGTCGCAGTCATTGTCTAAACATCATCATTGAAGGAGTTGGGCGCGCCGGGGAGGGTAGGATAATTGTGAAAACAAATTTAGAACACTATACAGAGTCGGAACAACAATTTAAAAACTCGCGAACCAAATCCAAGCGGGTCAAACCCTAGTCGAATTGATATGGAATGCCCCATATCTATTTCTATACAGATTTTTCAATGTCTTCGACAACCGCATAATTCCCCACTGGGATGGAATGCTATTTTGTTCCCAAATTCTTCTACCATTTTTCCAATTTTCGTGTGCATCGCATTTTGTTAGATCTAAAATGTTTCTCTATGCTAAAATCTTCCACGAACGGTGAGGATTTTTCGATTTCGGCACAATAATGACTAAACTAGACAGTTACTGTGAAATAGGCATGAAAAATTCTTACGTGCATTGTAGAAGGAAACGCAAGTCTTCCCGTCGAAAGACTGACGCGAACTGCAAAAATTCGCGCCTCCTGAGAGAAGAACTGGTATCTTTTGCTCTATCAATAATTGCATCGATTTTATTTCCAAATTGATAAACGTATTGGACATGCGCGTAAGATTTCTCGACCGTTCGAGTTCTAGATTCTCAGATATCGCATGTGCGACGTGAATTACTTATGTAGATCACATCACTGCAATCTGGGCTGAAGCGTACAGCATAGGAAATGTTTGCCAAACGGATGCATAGTTATATATTATTGAATATAACTTGAAAGCTTAAATTGGCGTACGTGACATCGTGGACAAATTATTCATTGCACTGCAAGAACACTCCGGTAGGTATTTACGTTCCTGAAGTCCTGGAAATTGTGAATATCTGATACGTATCGTGTATGTCTCATATAGTATTGAATAAGGGGTCGAAGAAGCTTCGCCTTTCCGTCCATCTTCTCGTATTTTATAAATTCGATGAATATTTTGCACAAGCTGCAGTAAAAATATAGAAATAATAAATACTGGAATTGATTTCTAGAATCATTCTGTAATGTCAGTTTTCTTTTGAAATTATTATCTCCTGCTTGTTAAAAAAATTATTTTTTGCGATGGAGAGAGAGACGATCAACTCGCAGGTTCTTTTTCCACATTGCATTTACAATCTTTAGTTCTTTGTCAACAAAATTTTTCTGCAGAAACGTAAATAATCGAATGTAACAACATTTCTCTGAAAAGACAAATAAGTTGTATTGGTTGATTTTTTTTTTCTTTTGATATGTTGGACAAATGGTTACATCGTTCGCAGAGTGTCAAAATAGTATATTATGTACACTGAGAAAAATTTCACATGTTATAGTAACTAGAAAAATTCAGTTGAACAGGTATCGTTGAAAAAACTGTTTGAATATTGTTGGAATTACGAAAAACGAGGAACACGTAACCATTTTGCGCTATTGTCGATTCTTTTTTGGTACTTGAAATTGCGAACTGTTCAGTCACGATAAAAACCATGCTGGAGGAGTTGGGATTGGATGAAGATGAGGATGCAATTGTTCCCCTACCAAATGTTAACTCTGCTATCCTGAGAAAGGTCATTCAATGGGTCACGCATCACAAAGATGATCCTCCACCACCTGAAGATGATGAAAACAAGGAGAAGCGAACTGACGACATCAGCTCTTGGAATGCTGATTTTTTGAAGGTTCATCAAGGAACCTTGTTCGAACTGATTTCGACAGCACATTACTTGGACATCAAAAAACTTCTAGATGTATCGTGCATGACTGTGGTAAACATGATAAAGGGAAAAACACCAGATGAAATAAAGAAATAGAAGAAATTTTCTTTTAGTATTTCTTTTTAAATTAATTTATTTTTAATCAACATGTATTCAATGGCACTGTGTCGACTATTTTACAATATTTTTTATAATTGAGATTTATATATAAACAAGTTTTTATATATGTAAGTAATCGCATATTTATAGTTTACATTTTATATCATAATTGTACACAACTTAATTTCTGTACGTCTATCTACAGTTTACTGTACATAGTCACTGGAAATTTTTCAATAAAATTCACAATATGTATACCCGTTATTCAATATTTATTATGTATTTAATAAAATTTTACACTGAAGTGTATAAAAATGAGGCTCTGGATTAATTTTTAAAAGGTTTATTAAGAAACATTCGCATAAAGATGGTTTCATATGGTAAGGAATTCATTCCGCCGAAACGTAGAGCCGTTGACTGAAGGATATAAGCACGGATACCCCTGGGTAAATTTTTGTGACCAGTTTTCAGCGGGCAAGTGGGCCCAGGTGGGCCTTGGAGCGTAGGAGAGTTCTGCTTTATCGACTCTACATAAAGAGCACGCACCGAAATTCGTAGCAGCCAAAGTAGTGTCGGTATGAAAGCTTGAGATTGAGTCGGTACAAAGTGATTACGTAAGACTACTTGTCGACTGTGACTTCGAAATGTTGATCAGCCCAATCATCCCCGTGAGAAGACGCGTAACCGCGTCCACCGCCAACCGTCGCAACAACCACCGAGCACCTCTAATCACCAGCAACCACCTCCTCCCACTTCCGGCCACATTCGTCCTCCTCCATCCCCTCGTTGTCCTCGTCCTCCTCGACCACCGCCGATGACTTCCAACCGCCGACAAACACTTCCTACCCCCTCCAACCACCACCAAACACCTCCTGCCACCTCCTACCAGTCCCTACCACCTGCTACCACCTCCTATCATTTCCGTACAACTCCTACCACCCCTTGTCACCTCCTGCCGTCTCCCAAAACCCCGTACCACCTCAAACCACCACTTATCAGGTCCTGCCACCTCCTACCATCTCCGATCACCTCCGACCACCTTCGTCCTTTTCGTCCCCCTGCTCCGTTATGTATTCTGTAACATTAATATTCATGATTATTCTCACAACTTTTCATTTGCTCTCTCGATCTTAAATTTTCCTAGGCATAGAATCGAAACGCGGTTTTAGCTAGTCGCTAGTGAAGTATCTACGTTGGGTAGAGAAGCAGAGTTGTTTTTCGAAAAGTGTTCGTATGGCAAAAAATTCAGGGTAAGTGTAATACATCACGGATGCGCTGATTTTGATCATGATGAAATGGATGCTTCGTATATGAGACGGTATTTAACGCAGTGTCCTGATTAGAAGCCTAAAAAGTGTGTGTCGACGATTGTTTTCTTTTTTTCATAGGGAGAAAAAAGAACGAAGCCTCTTAAAACTTCTAGTACATTTTAATACACATTTAAGAAGTACGAGCAAAATTTTTTATCATCCAATTGTTGCAGAACGGCAGCCTTATCAGTTGACCGTTAACTGAAGAATATATCTTTAGTTAACATCTGACTATCGAAGGGCCTGGCCGCTTGAGTCTGGAATCGACAGCAAAGATGAAGTTCGTATTTCTTGTATGTAATGTGAGATCTGCAATCATTATACATCATGTATCATTGTACATCATACATCATACATCATACATCATCATACATAGTATCAAAGTTCGAATCCATAGTTTGGATGTCGGATGTTCAGAAAGTGACGTCACCAATTCAAAATCAGCTAGCCGAATTCCTCAGTCTGGAAACAACCGCGCAGTAGAGCGGACGGATGAGACTCGCGCTCCGCAAATTTCGAGTACCGGGTTCTCAACCTCACGCATCCCGCGCTTCGGTCCGCTACGTATTTCAAGTACCGGGTTCTCAACCTCCCGGATCCCGCGCTTCGGGTCCGCTACGCGGTGACACTCGACGTCCAGGATAAGCGCTCCGTGGTTCCTGGTTCATGTTTACAATAAATTATTTCAATTCGTTTTTCGCGCAACCCCAAATTCGGTAGCTGTCAGTCCGCTAATAAAATTTCTCGACTTCCAGGATAAGCGCTCCGTGGTTCCTGGTTCATGTTTACAATAAATTATTTCAATTCGTTTTTCGCGCAACCCCAAATTCGGTAGCTGTCAGTCCGCTAATAAAATTTCTCGACTTTCAGGATAAGCGCTCCGTGGTTCCTGGTTCATGTTTACAATAAATTATTTCAATTCGTTTTTCGCGCAACCCCAAATTCGGTAGCTGTCAGTCCGCTAATAAAATTTCTCGACTTCCAGGATAAGCGCTCCGTGGTTCCTGGTTCATGTTTACAATAAATTATTTCAATTCGTTTTTCGCGCAACCCCAAATTCGGTAGCTGTCGGTCCGCTAATAAAATTTCTCGACTTCCAGGATAAGCGCTCCGTGGTTCCTGGTTCATGTTTACAATAAATTATTTCAATTCGTTTTTCGCGCAACCCCAAATTCGGTAGCTGTCAGTCCGCTAATAAAATTTCTCGACTTCCAGGATAAGCGCTCCGTGGTTCCTGGTTCATGTTTACAATAAATTATTTCAATTCGTTTTTCGCGCAATCCCAAATTCAGTAGCTGTCGGTGCGCTAATAAAATTTCTATAACTTTACAATCTTCTCATAATCTTTTTGGTAAAATATGTCGATGAAAAAATTATATCAAACCTTACACATTATTTTTGATTTGTTCTCACGCTGAAAATATTTATTAGTATTCGAGGTATAACTCGAGATGGTTGGCGGTTTTCGTTGGAGGTGGTTAGGGGTGGTTGCGGGTAATCTCGGTGATTCAGGAGGAGGGGGACGAGGATTTGTGCTCGGTGAGTAAAACACTTTTATAATATTTGATGGCAATTATAATTATATTTTATCTAAAATATTTCAAACTAGTCATGTTTACATTAAATTATTTCAATTCATTTTTCGCGCAAGCACATATTCAGTAGCTATGAGTAAGCTTATACAATTTATTATATTATTAATTAATTAATTAATCAATTACTCAATTATATTAAACCTTACACAATATTTTCGATGTCTTCTTATACTGAAAATATTTATTACTATTCAAGGTGTAACCTGAGGTGGTTATCGATGGTTGTTCGAGGTGGTTGAAGGTGGTCGGAGGTGGACGAGGAGGAGGACGAGGAGGACGAGGATTTGTGCTGGGTGAGTAAAACACTTTTATAATATTTGATGGCAATTGTAATTATATTTCATCTGAAATATTACAAACTTGTCGCGTTTACAATAAATTATTTCAATTCACTTTCGTTCAAGCACATATTCAGTAGCTATGAATAATCTTATACAATTTATTATACTATTGATTAATTAATTAACATTCTTATAATATTTGATGGCAATTGTAATTATATTTCACCTGAAATATTACAAACTTGTCACGTTTACAATAAATTATTTCAATTCATTTTTTGTGCAAGCACATATTCAGTAGCTATGAATAATCTTATACAATTTATTATACTATTGATTAATTAATTAACATTCTTATAATATTTGATGGCAATTGTAATTATATTTCATCTGAAATATTACAAACTTGTCACGTTTACGATAAATTATTTCAATTCATTTTTCGTGCAAGCACATATTCAGTAGCTATGAATGATCTTGTACAATTTATTATATTATTAATTAATTGATTAATTACAATAATCCTTACACAATATTTTTAATGTGTTCCTATACTAAAAATATTCATTACTATTCCAGGTATTACCCGAGGTGGTCGGAGGTGGACGAGGAGGAGGACGAGCTGGACGAGGAGGAGGACGAGGTGGACGAGGAGGAGGCGGGGTTGGTCGTGGGAGGGAAGGGGGGGGGGCAGGGAAGGGGGAGAGGTGGGCGGGGAGGGGGAAGTGGAGGGGCGGGGTGGAGAGGGGGAGGGAGTGAGGGGAGGGTTTGGGGGGGTGGGACGGGCGGGCGGGCGGGCGGGCGGGCGGGAGGAAGGGAGGGAGGGAGGGAGGGAGGGCGGGCGGGAGGGAGGGAGGGAGGGAGAGAGTGGAGGACGGATGTTGATACGAGCCTGTTAGAGTCAATAGAGCAGAACACCCCCCCCCCCCCCACACGCCCGCCCGCCCACCCCTTCCCGCTCCCTCCCTCCCTCCCACCCTCCCGCCCTCCTACCCCTCCCCGTCCCCGCCCCCTCCCCCGCCCCTTCCCTTCCCATCCCTTCCCCCACCCCGCCCACCTCTCCCCCTTCCCTGCCCCTCCCCCACCCCCTTCCCTCCCGCGACCCACCCCGCCGCCTCCTCGTCCACCTCCTCCTCGTCCACCTCCTCGTCCACCTGGTCCTCCTCCTCGTCCAGCTCGTCCTCCTCCTCGTCCACCTCCGACCACCTCGGGTAATACCTGGAATAGTAATGAATATTTTTAGTATAGGAACACATTAAAAATATTGTGTAAGGATTATTGTAATTAATCAATTAATTAATAATATAATAAATTGTACAAGATCATTCATAGCTACTGAATATGTGCTTGCACGAAAAATGAATTGAAATAATTTATCGTAAACGTGACAAGTTTGTAATATTTCAGATGAAATATAATTGCAATTGCCATCAAATATTATAAGAATGTTAATTAATTAATCAATAGTATAATAAATTGTATAAGATTATTCATAGCTACTGAATATGTGCTTGCACAAAAAATGAATTGAAATAATTTATTGTAAACGTGACAAGTTTGTAATATTTCAGGTGAAATATAATTACAATTGCCATCAAATATTATAAGAATATTAATTAATTAATTAATAATATAATAAATTGTATAATATTATTCATAGCTACTGAATATGTGCTTGAACGAAAGTGAATTGAAATAATTTATTGTAAACGCGACAAGTTTGTAATATTTCAGATGAAATATAATTACAATTGCCATCAAATATTATAAAAGTGTTTTACTCACCCAGCACAAATCCTCGTCCTCCTCGTCCTCCTCCTCGTCCACCTCCGACCACCTTCAACCACCTCGAACAACCATCGATAACCACCTCAGGTTACACCTTGAATAGTAATAAATATTTTCAGTATAAGAAGACATCGAAAATATTGTGTAAGGTTTAATATAATTGAGTAATTGATTAATTAATTAATTAATAATATAATAAATTGTATAAGCTTACTCATAGCTACTGAATATGTGCTTGCGCGAAAAATGAATTGAAATAATTTAATGTAAACATGACTAGTTTGAAATATTTTAGATAAAATATAATTATAATTGCCATCAAATATTATAAAAGTGTTTTACTCACCGAGCACAAATCCTCGTCCCCCTCCTCCTGAATCACCGAGATTACCCGCAACCACCCCTAACCACCTCCAACGAAAACCGCCAACCATCTCGAGTTATACCTCGAATACTAATAAATATTTTCAGCGTGAGAACAAATCAAAAATAATGTGTAAGGTTTGATATAATTTTTTCATCGACATATTTTACCAAAAAGATTATGAGAAGATTGTAAAGTTATAGAAATTTTATTAGCGCACCGACAGCTACTGAATTTGGGATTGCGCGAAAAACGAATTGAAATAATTTATTGTAAACATGAACCAGGAACCACGGAGCGCTTATCCTGGAAGTCGAGAAATTTTATTAGCGGACTGACAGCTACCGAATTTGGGGTTGCGCGAAAAACGAATTGAAATAATTTATTGTAAACATGAACCAGGAACCACGGAGCGCTTATCCTGGAAGTCGAGAAATTTTATTAGCGGACCGACAGCTACCGAATTTGGGGTTGCGCGAAAAACGAATTGAAATAATTTATTGTAAACATGAACCAGGAACCACGGAGCGCTTATCCTGGAAGTCGAGAAATTTTATTAGCGGACTGACAGCTACCGAATTTGGGGTTGCGCGAAAAACGAATTGAAATAATTTATTGTAAACATGAACCAGGAACCACGGAGCGCTTATCCTGAAAGTCGAGAAATTTTATTAGCGGACTGACAGCTACCGAATTTGGGGTTGCGCGAAAAACGAATTGAAATAATTTATTGTAAACATGAACCAGGAACCACGGAGCGCTTATCCTGGAAGTCGAGAAATTTTATTAGCGGACTGACAGCTACCGAATTTGGGGTTGCGCGAAAAACGAATTGAAATAATTTATTGTAAACATGAACCAGGAACCACGGAGCGCTTATCCTGGACGTCGAGTGTCACCGCGTAGCGGACCCGAAGCGCGGGATCCGGGAGGTTGAGAACCCGGTACTTGAAATACGTAGCGGACCGAAGCGCGGGATGCGTGAGGTTGAGAACTCGGTACTCGAAATTTGCGGAGCGCGAGTCTCATCCGTCCGCTCTACTGCGCGGTTGTTTCCAGACTGAGGAATTCGGCTAGCTGATTTTGAATTGGTGACGTCACTTTCTGAACATCCGACATCCAAACTATGGATTCGAACTTTGATACTATGTATGATGATGTATGATGTATGATGTATGATGTACAATGATACATGATGTATAATGATTGCAGATCTCACATTACATACAAGAAATACGAACTTCATCTTTGCTGTCGATTCCAGACTCAAGCGGCCAGGCCCTTCGATAGTCAGATGTTAACTAAAGATATATTCTTCAGTTAACGGTCAACTGATAAGGCTGCCGTTCTGCAACAATTGGATGATAAAAAATTTTGCTCGTACTTCTTAAATGTGTGTTAAAATGTACTAGAAGTTTTAAGAGGCTTCGTTCTTTCTCTCTGTACCACCTCTTTAGGTCTTCAAACCACTACGCTGTTTTCGCTGCATTTTCTGAGTTCCTAAGGGTCCAATTAGTCAGGTACGGGTCATTTGAATCGAATCCGAAACAAAAAATTTTCCGTTCAATTTGAATTTTTCGCGAAATTTTTGCGATTCTGAAAAGTGCTTGAATGAATCATTTGTGGCACTATTCCGACGTAATTTTGCGAGAGAAATCGATTGGGCGCAGTCCCAATACGCTGCCATTGAAGAATCAAAAGTTACAGCCAAAAAGCGAGAACCCGAGTTTTCGCCATTTTTCAGCGGGTGCTTTCTTGCTCACCATATCTCCCCTGTTGGTCCCACGCTCTTTTCGCTGCGATTTCTGAGTTCCTGAGGGTTCAATTAGTCAGGTAAGTGTCGTTTAAATCGAATCCGACACCGAAAATTTCCTGCTCAAAAAATGAAGAAAAAGTAAGGCTAACCCCTTCGCATTTTTGTCGAAAATTTTCGCAATTTTGAAAAGTGCTGGAATAACTTCGTTCATGTACTATTCAGACGTAATTTCGCGAGAGAAATCGATTGGGCGCAGTCATAATACGCTGCGATCAACGCATCTGAAGTTGCAGCCAGAAAACGAAAACCTGTGTTTTTCACATTTTTCAGAAAGTGCTTTTTCCTTCGTATCTTTTCTCTTGTTGATCCTACGCTCTTTTCGCTGCATTTTCTGAGTTACTGACGGTCCAATTAGTCAGGAAAGGGTCATACAAATCGAATCTGAGACGAAAAATTTTTTGCCCCGAAAATGAAAAAAAAGTAAGGTTAACCCCTTTGCATTTTTGGCGAAATTTTCGCGATTTTCGAAAGTGCTGGAAAAAATTCTTTGACGCACTATTCTGACGTAATTTGGCGAGAGAAATCGATCGGGCGCAGTCACAATATGCTGCGATCAACGCATCTGAAGTTACAGCCAGAAAACCAGTACCGGTGTTTTCCACATTTCTCAGCAGGTACTTTTTTCTTCGTTTCTTCTCTCCTGTTGATCCCACGCTTATTTCGCTGCGTTTTCTGCGTTCCCGGGGGTCCAATTAGTCAGAATAGAGTCATACAAACCGATTCTGAGACTAAAAATTTTCGGTGGAAAAATGATGAAAAAGTAAGGCTAACTCCTTTGCATTTTTGGCGAAATTTTCGCGATTCTGAAAAGAGCTTGAATTAATTAATTGTAGCGCTATTTCGACGTAGTTTTACGAGAGAAATCGATTGGGCGTGGTCCCAATATGCTGCGATCAACGCGTCTGAAGTTACAGCCAGAAAACGAAAACCTTTGTTTTCCACATTTTTCAGAAAGTGCTTTTCCCTTCGTATCTTCTCCCCTGTTGATCCCACGCTCTTTCGCTGCGTTTTCCGAGTTCCTGGGGGTCCAATCAGTCAGGATGGGGTCATACAAACCGAATCTAAGTCCACAAGTTTTCGGTCGAAAAATGAAGAAAAAGTAAGGCTAACCCCTCTGCAGTTTTGGCGAAAGTGGCGTGCCTAATTTATATCAGGTGACAGTCGATGATGCTCTAATAAATTGTAAGTTCTTGTTTCCATGTGATTTGCATAAGGAAGAACTCATTGTATACTGTCTACATTACTCTACAGTTATAAGAATGCGTCAGTCAACTAAAACAAAAAGTCGGGAAATGGTAAAGACTAGTAGGGTAAAAAAGAAGCAAGCCAAACTATACTGTACATAAAAAAAGTAACGTTAAATTTTTGAAATATATTTTAATATAATAATAATAATATTATATATAATGCGTAAATATTTTATTATTACCCCACATATTTATTATTGTATTTGCATAATTGATTCAGTGTGATTACCGTTTTCTTTTTATCAAAAAGCGTGCCGATGGAATTTTATTTAATCTTTGGTTTTTCGATTCATCATGCATTGCATTTTTATTAATATATTGTCGCTATAGTCACATACATTCATCGTACAATTATTTTCTTTTGTCGAAACATTAATGTACCCATTTAATCTTCAGCAGCAGATACGATTTTCCACATGCAAACGTCAAACTCTCGTGAATACTGTCTGCCAGATCGCCGCCATTATTGTTTACCTCAACCTAGCCGACGCATGAGGTCCTTGGCAGATTTCCGTCGTACTAAGACATAATAATCACAGAGTTTAACACAGGGAGTATAGGGCAGTCGGAGCACCTCTTATTCTTACACCGTGGTCTAGACCCACTGTAGGGCGCCGATTACTGCAAGTTCACGTAATAATAAGAACGCCGACCACTGCAAGTTCAATGGCCTCCTCCTCACTAGCGGTAGCGGCAAAAGTTCACAATGTCGGCGTCACTTCCGTCACGGTTTCAGAGACGGAGTGCCCAGAACTGTGTAGAAAACCCTGGTAGCCGCACATTTCCGCCTCAAATGGCGGTTTCTCATGTGGATGCAGGTCCGCCATACATGTTGCTCCGTGCTTCAGTAGTGGAACACGGCCGATACAGGTTATGTAGGTGAAGCGAATTTTTTTCCTTCAGTTTCGAGCACGGTGCCTATTTTACCGACCGTGCAGCGCTGCTTGTCTCTCGATCACCAATAATATTTATAGTCGGGGGACCGACCGCACCATATCTTCCCTCATCGAACATACGGCCAAAATGCATATGAGTCGATGGGGAATATGGTGGTCAATCGGGTGCCAGAATGTCACTTCCGGTCAGTTGTTTCGAGGTTATCTTCCCTCATCGAACATATGATTGAAACTAGTACCAACCGATAGGGGAGGTCGAATACTTGAAGAAAAAACTGGGCTGCCAACACCCACCCTGTCCGGGGGGGTGGCAGCCACCCCCAAAAGTCGAACGACTTTACTTACGACTACACTTAGGGGTGGCTGCCGCCCCCCCGGACAGGGTGGGGGTTGGCACCCCGGTTTTTTCTTCAAGTACTCGACCTCCCCTATCGATTGGTACTAGTTTCAATCGTATGTTCGATGAGGGAAGATAACCTTGAAAAAACTGACCGAAAGTGACATTTTTTTTGACACTCCGGACAGGATCCATTCTCTATAAAGTCTGGCACGCTATTGAGCACTATATTCCCCATCGATTCATATGCATTTTGGCCGTATGTACGATGAGGAAAGATATGGTGCGGTTGGCTCCTGGACTATTATTGTTAGTCGGAAGACGACGTCTCTATGAAATCAGAGATTATTTTCGCGTTGCTCTGTAATTTTGTCTTTAATCATTCTATACAATGCTTTCGTGTCTAAAAAACTAAAGCGTGCATATTTAATTGATGCTAAATTTATTTATACAAATTTGCAGAATCCTGCCGTAACTAACATGCAGGGTTGCAAATAATGCATTACTTTTTTAATTGCAATAGTGTTTTCATTAAAACATTAAATTCAATGTTTTAATTAAATTAAATTATTTCCATTGAATCAATAAATTTAATGGTTTAATGGAAATTGTTTCCATTCAATTATTAGATTTAATGTTTTAATGGAAATTTTATCCACGATATAAGATTATTTGAAAATTAAAAATTATTCGAAATCAATATTAAAAATCTTTTACAAACTATAAGTAGTAGAGTGAAAATTTTAATTCATTTATAAATATATCCACACATGAGCCGTCATTAGGTTTAAAATTCATTCATTCATCCATTTCACAATTCATTCATTCCAGGTGCATCATGGTTTAAAACAGTGTATATGGTTAAAACTGGTGGATATGCTTGAAATTATAAATAATTGTCAATAACCGTTTTTCGTCAAGGCACCATATTTGTTTATTGCACTTTTATTATTTCTCGTTCTATATCGTCTGTTTTTAAATTTGGGCTTGGGTTTGGAATGTTTAATTTTTAATTTAATAGGTATGTTCTCGTAGTTTAGATTTACTTTATTATTTTTAAATGGTCGATTTTGGATCGATTACGAGTTCTTTTCAGAGAGGAACACCTCCTTCCTCCTTCCTCCTGGAGAGACGTAGACCAAGCCACCTCCTTCTTAAATTTGTAACCAGGTTCCCCACTCCCTGGGTCTAACCTAATCCACTTGTGCCGTGTTCATTGCGCGGTTATATTTGAATCATTACAACTACATCATTATATTTAATGGAAAATATTTCCATTAAATTAATAACATAGAAATAAAAGGAAGAAAAAAGAGGGGAAATGTTGAAGGAAACTGCGAGGGCATTTTACCAAGATGTTGTTTTTTTTTTGTTGCCATGTAAGAGCTATTTACTTCGATAAAGCTTTTCCAGCAGTGCCAAGTTGAATTCGAATCGGCTCTTTTGTATGAGGAATGAAAAATTCTTGACTCGTTTTCGAAGCGAAGAAAAAAGAAACAAACACGTGGCCTTAAAAACGAAAGCTTCTAAGGTCAAATGAGAAAAATAAGATATTCTTTTCAGTCGATTGAACTGAATAGTAAAATTTTGAAATCGTGATATTCCTTTAGTGTGAAACCGCTACGAATGTTTTTCTTTTCCTTACAATTGTCAAATAGAATAATTTTTTTGGAAATTTATAATTTGTAATTCAGTACACGAAAACTTCATATTGATTTACAACAATTAATTTGTATGTGAAGAGGACATTTTTTTTATCATTTCGTATGCATCGCAAGGTTGCAAATAATGCATTAACTCTTATAATTGCATTAGTGTTTTCGTTAAAAGATTAAAGTTAATGTTTCAATGGAAATTATTTCCATTAAATCATTAAATTTAATTTTTTAATGGAAATTATTCCCATCAAAACATTAAATTATTTCCATTATGAATTGAAAAAGTAATGGTTAATGCATCACTTTTTCATTAAAAAATTTGCAACCCTGCTAACACGTTGGTGGCACACAGACGCGAGCGACAATAACATCATTTTCCAAATTTTCCATACAATTTACCCTCCGTGCGAAACCACCGCAGTGTATAACCCGACGTTATCGATGATCTGCATTTATTCCGAGTCACTGACGATCTGCTTAAATTTCCAAACGTCTCCCTCACGTAATCGCCTTGGCATAAACATATGCAAGCATGGTCGTATGGTCGTAGTTGCCAATTTTTTCGCTCGTCATCAACGCTACTAAACTTTACAAATTACGCTAAAGCACCAGTGCCGCCCAAATGGCGGGGCATTGGAATTTATTATTCTACAAAAATGACTTTTCTACGAGTTTTATATCATTTTCTGTAAATTACCGAAATTATATAGAGAATTTCAGCAGTAACCGAAGCATTTTGGAGAACATTTAACACTTACGCTGACGCCACCATTTTCTGCAAACATTCGAAATATTTTCAGGAGGTTGAGTACTCCACCACTGATGTCAGCAACTATAGTTCGGAGCCGAGTCGTTCAAACGTTTTTACGAGTTCGGATAGCACATTCAAAACACCTTAAGACCTAAGTTTATGCTTTTAGCAGGTCTCGCATAGTTGATGCTTACAGTGATCGAGTCAGTATGGCAAACTTTATATTATTGACTAACTGATGACAGCTGCTACGAATCGTGGTAACAACATATCTTCAGTTCACCGCTTGACGTGGGAGAGTTTGACATCTCATATCCCATTCCGAGTCAGTCGGCTTCCCCGTCTTGTAATCGAAAATATTGCCACGATCCGACCTTACCGACCAACAGAGTTCAATTGGTTTGCGCATGCGCAGTCGATCACTGAGCCTATCAAGTTTCACCGTTTACTCTCGGTGTATTGAATACGGGTTTTTAGGATCTCAACCATCCATCTTTTTGTATTTAAAAAATCAACATAGTTTCGTTTTAATTTAATTTATTTTATGTATGTTTTATGTAATAATTTAGACATCGTATTTAAAAAATCAACAGCTGATTACTGTTTCTATATTGTCAATCATCGGTATATCCCTGTACTACAACAATTATATAACATAAAAGTCAACAATGTGTCGACTGAGTGACATCAGATGAGATTCCTCAACACTGACAGATATGCCATTGATGTTTTGATTATCTACAAGAAAAAAACATACAAGACAGAAATTAGTTCAATTAGTATAACATTTGGTATGGTAATAGACTACCAACACACCTCGTGATACTTGTATGATTCTATACCACAAGACAGGTGACCCTACTGAAAAATATGTTTTGAAAGAATTCAGCGTGTACCTTATCACATGATTTATCTTGTACATCCGATAAAATATATCAACACCCACATAATATATTCGGATCATATATTGCAACAACACGAATCATAAAATATATTAGATCAAAAATCACAATATAAACTGTATAGTTGACTATATGACTTTTGATCTAGCATATCTGATGATTCGTATTTTTGTAATTTATGATATGAGTTGATATACATATATGTTATCGAATTTACAAGATGAATCGTATGATATATTACACGCTTATTGCTTTCAAAATATTTTACGATTCATTACATCGTCTTTTTCCATAGGGTGATTACTTTTAAAATCAGTTAACGATTTGTTTTTAAACATTTAAATAGTATCCGAAATAGCAAAAGTTACTGTGATGTTTTATTTCAACCGCAAATCAAAAATAAACAAGTAAGAACAATGGATAATATGATAACATTTTGTGAAAAATTACCGAAGTGAAGCGTTCTAAAAAATTCATTTTACTTTTTTCTATCACGCAGTATTATTCGTTAACTTACTTCGGTAAAACTGCCCAAAGAGAATGTGTAAAATTTCCCAGCTGTCATTACAAGTGGCTGCTGTGCTCTGGCCATGCATATTACCATCCATTTGGCATGCTCGGTTGACATTTCGTACCATCGACACTCGCTGAGCGATTCATGTACTCTGTCACTCTGGAGGAAAATTTCTCGTTAAATGATATGTGACAACAAATCACGTTACCAAAGATTACAACCAAGGAATAGAATTGAAACAAATTGGCTTTATTGTGGATGAAATAAATGATGTATTTTTAACGTGTATGTCAAGGAGTTTCTAGTTTACCTTGAAAAACAAAATTACTTTTCAAAAAAGAAACTTATACGCGTCTTCTCATGTGAACATGCATTTCATACGTGTTAGTGACAGACCTCACAGCCGGATACTACACGAACCCAAATTTCCATTTGTACTAGCTATAGGTTTGACAGTCACCCGTCTCGATAGACTCAAAACAATAATGATGGGTTCGGGGTGAATTTAACGATTAATAATATGGCCACCAGGTATGAAACTGTACTTCAGGACTTATTGGACGCGCTTTACATTCATTCAATCAGTAATTATTCAACGCTTGTGTCAACTTGGGTAACTTTCTAGCGGTTATCCGTTGAACACGTGTCTCGTCGCGAGCAGAACCGGAGTAGGCCCCAGGATGACGAGTACAGGTACCATCTCACCCGAAATCATCGGTCAGTACCTGTACTATTTTAACCGTGCAAATCGCGCTGGTTTCCCGACACGGAAACCACCCCGGGGTAGCTTAGCTTATTGTTAGCTACTCCGGCAAGGCCAGCCCACGCGGCTCCACCAATTTTGTGTGATTTGTTATTTATTTTCAAACGTTCTTGATCCGCGAACTGTAACAATCACGTTGGTTTTCCAACGTGTCAACCACCCTGGGTCGAAACCTCAATCATGAGGCCCCGGGAAGGCCGGCACGAGAATCCCCAACCGGCTCTACCCAGTTCTGCTCTCGCATCTAATTACTCGATCACTGGTACATTAGAAACACGATCCAACGTCATTTAATAATCAAATCGATCATTACGAGCCCCGATTCGTCGAGTTGATATCCCCGCGTTCACACAGTTCACTGTATCACTCTCGCACACATAACGAGCTACTGTCAGCAAGACTCACGTGTTTTCTCTTCCGAGTTTCGACTAATACTGATCTGGTTTTGGATTCTTCTCCGTATTCTCCTCTCGCTCGCTCTCGCGGGGATTTTGAGAACTTTGGACTGTATTGTCTTGTTGACCACTCGCCGCAGTGTGCGTGAGATTAGCGTACTTGGATTCATTCACACATCACCGTAGTATTATAATACATTCTGTCCCTTTACTAATCTCTAGCTGATCTATAGCGGTCGTTCACCCCCTCGCCTTATCATACCTCTCTGTTATTACATATGGTTTCGAATAATGATCGTCCAAACTGTAGTGCTATTGAGTACACTTCTTAATTTTTTACACATTCTCAGGTTGAGATCGCGTTAAATATCGGATTATAACTCAATAATCACACGGGGCAATAATGGTCTGTGGCAATGGCCGATTACGAAATTATAGGTCATAAAGCACTAGTTTCAGCTGTTGTTTTCTGTCTATGTATTGGTATGCGTCGCCACAACGGTCTAAAAGCATACCTATTTTGAGGAGTTTTTTTTTTTAAAGAAAATGAACATACTTAGAGCAATTTGAGTTTCAGGGCTTTATTATTTATAGTTTCAAGAACTTTTAGAAATTTTTTATTGAAATTAATAACAAAATAGCCGCATGGTGCATACAAGTAGCATACAGATTCCTAGGTCAATTTGCATACGATCAACCGGAAATTATGACACAATCTTTAAAACTTGTTTGTCGATTAGAGCTTGTGGCTACATTTTTGAATTTCAATTCCAACAATTTTTTATCCAGGTTTTTTTAACAATTTTTTGGTCGAAAATTACATTTTTTGTTCCTATTCGTATATAATTGAAAAAAAAATTTCCTCAACATTTGGGCTACGAGTTCTAACCCGAAAAATTGTTTTTAACTCTAAACAGTTTTTCTATGTTACAAGTTGGATAATAATGTCAGGAGATGCGCCACCGTAAAAGCCCACCGCAAAAGTTCGGAATCGTTCTCTACTTACATGCGTCATGTTGTTATTAATTCGAATGAAAAAATTCTGAAATGTTCTCGAAACTATAAATAATAAAGCCCTCAAACTCAAATTGGTTTAAGTATTTGCAGTTTCTTCGAAAAAAAAAACTTCTAAAAATAGATATGATTTTATAAGTGAGCTAGGTCGTAGTTATTATTGTTATTCTTATCCTCAACATCCTTATCATTATTATCCTTATCCTTATATCCTTAACCTTATTGTTTCTATACAATTTAGTGATGGTCCAAATGTACATCACAATTACCTCTTGAATAAGACTCTCGCCGACGTAGCAGTTGATCAATATGAAGAAAGTCACACTCACTACGTACAGCGTAAAAGTGACAAAATTTGATTTTTGTCCTTCCTCGGCACTCTGCGTAAATTTGTGATTATTTGGTGCATATTCCGTTTCAAGAATTCTCGATTATGATCAGTATGATCCAATACGTAAATTAGGCTGAATTGTATTCATTTTATTATAATTTTTTATGTTAGTGTAATAAATGATCTGAATGTCCTTTCGAACTATAGGATTTTTAGCTTAACTCTGAGAGATGCGACATTCGATGTGACCTTTTTCGATTTTAATGAAACTGTAAAAAACTATCCACATTACAGTTGCTGCCTGGAATTCACAAAATAATGGTATCGCATTTTCCGATTTTCAGACTGGCTTCACGATCCAATGTCAAAAGAAAAGTTATCATCATTTTTTAAAACAATTTTACCACCTACAATATTTTATTTAGGTTTAGGTCGTATTGATTATTATTATGGAAAAATCCGCCAAGAATCTGAAATCCGAATGTTCTTTCCATTTTATTTAAATGTAACTCTCCGATTTGAGTTAAAAATTCTATAACTCGGGAAAATTTTTTCTACGGCATAAATTAGTGTTTAGACATCGTTTCGGTAAAAAACATGTATATGGGGCGTTCGACGTCAAACCAATGGGACATCGACCTGATCGCGTAGGATTCTGATGTCCGATGGATTATTTGGTTTTCTCGGTCAATAATTATATCTTTCATTTTTCGAAATTTCTCTGCCATTTTGTAGAAGCGCGTCGACCCGAAATATCCTTGATATGATGAAGATGGACATTTTTAAAATAGATGAAGCTTTTTGGTAAAATCGGGGACTCGAAAACACATCTTTTCGACATGATTCGAAAATGGGATGAAAATGTCATAGGTATATATTTTTTGGAAATTTTTTTTTATCGATTTTATTTTTAACGATGGTATCTTGCGGTATAAAACAAAATAAAAAACAAAACTCTGTTATGGTTAAATTCTATTTACTTTTGAACATGATTTTCTTCACCTCGATTTACTTTTTTTTAAGAGCGAAACGAAGGAAACGATGTTTAATTAAAAAAAAAATTCAATTTCTTCATTTCATTCTTGAATTGAAAAGAAAATAGAATTGTACTAAATTGAAGTTTCTACTTGTTCTATTTTTTACTACAAGAAATCATCATTGAAAATAAATTCCGAGACCAAAAGAAAACTTCGAAAAAAAAAAATTCAGCATTTCCATCCCATTTTCAAATCATGACGAAAAGATTTGTTTTCGAGTAGCTGATTTTACATAAGTGCTTCATCGATTTTAAAAATATCTATCTTCATGCCAAGGATATTTCAGGTCACCACACTTTTACAAAATAGCGGAAAAAATTTCAAAAACTAGAGATATCATTTTTGACTGAAACAAACCAAAAAATTCATGGGCATCAGAATCCCAGGGGGTCGGGCCGATGACCCGTTGGTTTAGCGTGGAATGCCCCATACATGTATTGCCTTAATTTGAGACAGTCATGCATGTAACTAGTGCTGTTACCAATAAAACGTGGTAGGACAGGATACATATGAGAAGCATTCCTCCGAAGAGTTGTGTCAATAAGAGAACGCTGGAGGCCTTCCCCAAAGTCTTCGCCATCCTGCATTCCATAAATGATAAATATTCATACTATACATCGTAATTCCGTGTGTTTTAAACTTTTAAAAATGAGCTAGAACGGTAACGTTGACTTCTTTTGTCAAAAAATTGCAGGAATATTCTGTTTTCCGGAATTTTATATAATTATTACGATTTCTAATGAATTTTCGTGTAACTCAGTACGTGAGCTTTTGTTTTCGAAACGATGAACAGCCTAAATCAATTGAGTTGAATATTAAATTACGTAAACGACGTGCCGGAAGAATTGAAAGTAGTACGAAACTTTGAAACTTTCATTGTTTGCGTTTTATACATTTTCACAGGTCTTGTCAACTTGGGAAAATGTAGTAAATTTCAGGAATTTCGATACGGTGGTACCTTTTTGCTTCTTTATCCATTCTATTAATTTGTTTTCAAATCAGTGGAACGATAGCAAACCGAAACGAAAACGACGATATAAAAGATCGTAGCACCATATGCAACTAAAGGAAGATGTAACAAGTTAATTTAATGCGGAGAAAATGATAGCACATTACGTACCAAGGGAATAATCAACTTTTATTCTTGTCTTACATATAGGACTTTCATATTTTAGCCCGGGACTTACCATATCAGTCGAATGTGCCCCCTGACAAACTCCTTTATTTCCTGACAACATACTTGACGGTTCGTACGAATGTTGTTGATGCGTTCCACCAAGCTTGACAAGCGGGCGCAGACATGGAGCGTCAGGAATACGATCAGACAGTCGGGACCGATCAGCCCCACAGACATGACAACGGTGAAGGGAAGCTGAGCAGCATACGTCAACACGTATAAATGGATGTTCGACAGGTCGTAGAATGTACGCGAGTGATACGGCAGGTCCAATTCCGTTGTACCATTCCTATTTACTGTGCGATACCGTTGAGTTGGTTTGTGAATTGATGAAAAGCATCTCGAAACATACTATTTTTATGGCTTGTTTCATCACGTTGGCGTCGTTGAACATTCATTTTTTAGCAAAATGTTCTGTTTACAACGAGCTACCGTCAATTGAAATGACCAAATTTATTATCATTATAAAAAAATTACCGTTGCATTTACTACTTTGGTAGTTGGCGCACTTTTGTTGCTGACGTCGCTAAAATTTTTGGCACTACAATTTTTCTTCCTGGTAAATAGGACTGTCGATCTGGCAACTCGGATCATTTCTGCAGTAACTTAAACAGAGAAGTATAAGTAATTTCAACAAAAAAATTCGTCAGCCTCTCATTTTGCCAGCAAAGTAGTAAATCCAACTGTAATTTTTCGGTGTAGAATTTAAAGAATATTAATGATCTTAAACGATGAATCGCTAACTGAACTTTTTGTATCTTTGACGAGATCTTCATAGCTTACGAATATAATAATAAAATAAATGTTCAACGTTATACGACAATTTCTTAATGAATTTAGTAAAAAGTATCGATCCTTGGTAAAATAACCTCCTTAATTATGTAACTCTCGAACAAGTTTATCATTTCGTTTTGTCATTTTTGCGCACTCTTTTCTTCCGCATACACCTTACTCCCGATAGATATTTAAAAATGTGCAGTTAGACGTAATCGCAAGATACTTTTTTTTCTGTCGATACGTAGAATCTTTGACAACTGCATATTAAAAGTGTGACTTACTTGTGACCAAAATGTTAGTGATGGGTGCGAAGTAGTAGATGAAAGCGGTTGTAAGTTCCCCCAGTACCGTCAGCTGAATGATCAGCCTAGTCTTACTGTAGTATTTCGAAAAAATTCTTCTCTCTTCAGAGGTCAGGTGACTCTCCCTCTGAAAGTTGTCTTGAACCTCGTAAATCACTTCTCTGAATTGCCGACTGTTTATACGTAGAAGTGCCAGTTGAGACGTGGCCACCATGTATGTTATCGTCTCCGTGAGGTTCGAAACGACGTGTTCAAGGCTGCCGATGAAATGGAACAAGTCGGCGTATTCCGAACTTATGTGAACAACCATGCAGATCATGCTGAAGGCAAACCGCCTATCGTTGATTTCAAGCGGCCAAAGGCCCACCACTGACAGTATAGTTTTCATCCAGCCGAGAAGTTGAACGGCTCGGGACGCTTCCATCTAAGTGATGAAAATATTTTCATTCAAGTTCTGCGCGTTGAAAATTTTTTTCACATCGTGTTTGAACAACGTCTGGAATAGATGAGAATGGATCGATTTCACGGTAGTTAACTGGATGCAAGCAATGCCGGGTGCAAAATTGTCTAACAATTGTAAGCCTTTATCATCCGGTGTGGCATATTTTGCACGTTGAAGGAACGGCGAGTTTTTTAAATATGCTAATTAGACTGTGCAAAAAAATTCTAGTTGTCGAATTCAAAACTGCTCATTCAATATCTTATAGATTACGCTGCAGAATGAGAGCGATTCCATGAGGTTTCATTGAAGTCGGTTCGTTTTGAGGGGTCGCAGGATTCATAAGCATGTGTTGTTGAATGATTTATGTCATTTTCAGACATAAAAATTTATCGCTTCAATGTGCCACATTATTATTACAATTTTTAGTTAAAAGAAAATATAATACATAATATTCAATCATTCAAAGCTGTTAAAATGATATTCATTTGGTATTATTATCGTTATTATAGATGCAGTTTCCGAAAGGTGAAGATTCATTTCTTCAAAAAACAAGTTACGGTTTCTTGTTATTCAACCGTATCTTATACGGCATGTATGTACATATAAAAATAGGAAATGATAAAAAGTTGTCAAATTTAAACTGTTGTTGATGTCGATAATTTAATTTTTCGGAAACGATTTTACGTTTCCGTGATTATATATTCATTTTTTACAGTACCAAAGACAAATAATGCTTATCAAAATGGGACAAAACATGCTTATAATATTCTTGGGATTGCTCTCATTTTGTGCCCTCTATAACATTTTGAATGATCAGTTTCAAGTTATCAGTTTGAGTCGAATCGAAAATTTTGAAATGCTCTTGGGGATGGTGAAGAAACTTTTGAAACCATAAATTTGTTATTGAGTTCATTTAATCAGCTACGAAAATTGAGGAATTGATTTTTTCAAAACTCTCACTTACCGTATGTTCGATGCAGCGAAATATTTTTCTAGTGAAACAAAATTTGAGCTTCAATTTAAGTGGACGTCGGACTTGGAAGGCTAATCAAACAACTTATATTGGACACGATGTGATTGAGAACGAGAAATGGAATGAATTTCGGGAGGCCCGTTGGAACACAATAGTTATTGAATATGTCAAGTTGATAAAATCTTAATTGGTTCGATTGAGTACAGCGATCATTTTACGTCTGTAACTGTTACATAGTAAATGTTTGAGCAAGAGAAGAAGCTATAATACAATTCAAAAAAACTCCAGCAATTTTATTTGCACGATTAATGGTGAAGAGGAATTAAACAATATTCCAATAATGCGATAAAAAAATATCAATAATACAAGAACAGGTTTCCAAATTAAAACGATTGAAATGATTAAAACCCGGAGTTTTTCTTTCGACATTAACATCTTATTTTGTTCACCATAGAGATCTCCAGATATTGCCCGAAAACATTGTTACAAATAGTTATATTCAGAGTGGATGAAAACTATTATAAGTACGATACTGCAAATGTTCAACGATTACACGTTACACTTTATAATGTAGGTTTTTTTGACTGTTTTTCAGGCAGCTTACGGGGATCTAGTCAGCTAATGAAAATAGCGCAAAACATTGGGGTTGCATAAAAAATGCTAGAGTTTCAGAGTTTTTAACCTTCTAATTATAAAACTGTTTCTGGTAAGCCTGAATATCTTAGCTTATGATGTTCGAAGTTTATCGGATTCATTCACATTGCCTAGTAAGGAAGGATATTGTTTTATTCGCCGTCACTATCATTGGCGCAAGTGACACTAAAGTTCATTTTTAACGGTTTTTTCTCTCTTCATAATCATTGATTCAAGCCTATTAATCTTTGAATTGTTGTGTATATTACAGCTCTTAGACATTGATTTAGTTCCGAGTAAAATTAATGTTCAGTCAGACTTTAATATTTGTTCATCATCTTGCGTCTGAATTGTTTTTTTTTTTTTCTCTTGATTACAACAATTTTATGCAAATTTCTTGTCTCAACTATGATCCGTTTTTATTATCTGTCTGATCCGTCTGTTTCTCTTACTTTTTATTATAATAACAGTACCAAAAAATGTGCGACTCACACATTGTATTCTTCTCAGCTTGGAAAATGATTTTCTTTTTTCACTTTTTCCCGAAATACAAATAAAGTCGAGTTTCGCAATGCGTGGATGAAATTTTCATTCGTACGATATATACGATTTAATTCTATACTTCCAAGTATCAAATGTGATTTAGTGAGCACAGAACTGCAGAGTAATGTTGAGTTCACAAAATAAAGACAGCAAAGAAGAACGACAATTGTTTGTGAATATGCTGATATACATTTATTTCTCCATGATAATTAATTAAGTTTAAAAAATACCCATGAATGGCGAAACTTTTACAAGTTGTAACGAGAAATCAAAAATACGTATGATCGCAAGAAACAGAGGTTTAAAAAAAAATGGAGATATGGCCAGAAAACTTTCAAATAATTCTTCCCTAAAAATTAAAAGAGGAAACTCGTAGAATCTCAATTCCTAAGCACGATTTACAATTTGAGAAACACGATGCAAGTCCTTCTGTTCTAAGCTTTCAAAGAAATGATGAATCTTTACCTTTGCCGGTGAGGTAACTTGATCCATTGTGCTCAGACCAAGAGCTGCAACAAACTGGGGAAACAAAACGTCTTCCGCCTCAAGGTGCACATTTGTAGAGCTCTGGTTGGACGACACGGACCAATCGAGATTCAGTCTCCTAATCGATACAGCTTTTTCAAATGAATGCAAATAATATACATTCTCGTGATTCCCTGACCGCGTCTAAGGCTAATATCAGTATTCACAATTATTATGCCGACGACGTTTGCTATTTCCTCGGAGTCGAGGCATATATTTAATTCACATACTTCCAGGAAAACGAATAACGATTCCACAATTTCTTTTATGCCGATGTTTCAAGAGTTGAATAATCTTCACACCGCTGTCTCCTGTTGTCAAGAAATGAAAAAATAATAATTAAAAAATATTAGAGAATTAAAAAGTAGGATGAAGCCATCGTTAGATGCAGAAAATGGATCATCTACAACACGTGTCTCTGGACGCTTATCCTGGAGACTTTTTTCAATTAATTTGGCCTCCGAGCAGAAGAAATTTGGGAATTATTACCAAACAATTACCGAAGTTTCATGCGTCATGAATGTGATCGCACTTTTTTTTAATTCAGACCTTCAGCATTTTATTGATTTAAGATACGATCCATGACGGTTGGATTTAAAGATTTCAGAAAATTGTAAAATTACTAAGTTCGCTTCAAATGAAAATTATGAATATTTCTGGGAAGAATCATGCAAATGCAAGATACGGAAAAATAAATTAAAAATACTCAATTCTTGCTGTTAGAAATTCTATTTCACAAAAACAACCGTGAGGATCGTATACGATTCTCTTACGTCATTCAATTTCAAAAAAAACAAAAAGTCTTGGGAACGATCAGTTGAATTTTTCAGAACGCAAACCTGGAAGAAAAAATAAAAAATATTATAGCTCTATAACACGAACGGTTCATATAGGGATGGAAAGGAAGGAGGAACCAGAGAGGGAGGGTTGCATGATTGCAAAGTTACTGGCCATATAATATGTGTAAAATTTTCAAGCTTTCGGGACTAGCGGCTTCTAAAATCTGGCCATGTATATTAGGGTGGACTACAAAAATCGACTATTTATTTTTACACTTTATACTCCGAAAACTTGGTTGGTAGAGACCTCAAAAACATTCTCTCCAAGTATGAGCACTTAATTTTAATAAGAAGGGCCTCCGCCTCGCAGTTTTCTATTTTTTTCTTATGGTGAGAAAGAAAAACACATATCTCGGTATCTACTATTTATAAAAAAAAACTCGTATCATATTTTTGTAGGAAATTGAATTCTCTACAAAAAGGTCTGTTACAATTTTTTTGTATACCTCACTGTTCAGAAGTTATTGAAGGTTAAAGTTTGATCATTTTAAGATAGATGTCTTTTCTTTTATGATTTTTATAACTCTTCAACAAAAAGTCATTATAATACGCGCAACTCATGGTTGTGTCGGAAATTTATTGCGGAAATTTACTGCGGAAATCAGGTACGGTAATATTACGTGTATCTATTGAAGAAAAGCATGTGTTATTACACGAAAATAATCCATCATTTATCCAAAATTTGTGAATAAACGCAAAAAGAATTTATACGTGTGTCTTGTGCAAATAAGGTTAGTCGTTAAATAGTGTATTGTGTAACACGGAGGCAAACTCGATTTTTTCAAACCGATCTTAAGTTTAATTATTATATTATAACTTAAAATTTTACGTGAGGCGAAAATACCGTTGCCTCCTTATTGCACATGATTCTTTGATTTTTGTAACACCTGTAATGGGAAGCAAGTCTCGGGTAAATTCAAAATGTGGCAGTCTAGCCTGAACGTAGACGCATTTGTTCAACACAGCGGACGCGATCACTTGACCAACCAATTAAAGTACAACCTCATTAGGGACAAGAAAAATATAAAAATTCATGTTTACGTTCATGTCAATACAGAGGAGGAGGTGTTTGGTTAAAATCAGAAAATACAAATATTTTCATTACGGTACCTATAGATAGAGATTTGAGTTGAATTATGTGGGAGGTGTGTAAGAGTAACGGACCCTGTATTGTCAGTCAAAAGTTTTTTGGATTAGCCATTAGATTCGGGCGCTGCAATCGGGCAGAAACGGAGCGCATTCGGTTTCAGATTTTCAGTCGAGCTCTAGACATGGTGACGATCGAAAGTGCTCGAGAAAGTTACGCAGATTTCGTTGAAGAATTTCTGATTCTCTAAAGTCTTTAAGCGCAACACCATTTTATTCCAGACAGCAATTATGCGACGCACGAAATCTGAACCCTTTCGAAAGTACTTCGAAACAAATAATGCTAGGAACATGATCAGAGTAGCTAACGATAAGAGTACTTTTGCGTTGCCTCGCGACACTAGTTCCGGAGAACTGAATTTTTCGTAAGGTAAGCTGCTGAATTTTTGGGTGCCAGATGCAGTATTCGTCAATGATACAAAGTGAAAAGAAAAAAGGCCATCCCAGAAAATTCATGACGGTTGGCTTCGGTTAACAGAGTGACGATACGTTATGACAGAGTGGCGAGGTTTACCACAGAATTAGACAACACATTATTTTCTTCAGTAGGTATTAACTCGTGTATTCAAACCTTGGACAATTTAAATTGAAAATTTGCAACGATATTTTGATAAAACATTTCAAGACACTAGTACAACGATTAAAGGCGCGAATTTTAACAACGAATCACATATTTCACATTGATTCAATCAAGCGACTCAATACAATAAAAAAAAAAGATCAAAGCTAAGCAAGGAAATTCATAGAAACCACACGTAGGCAACAGTTAACATTAGCAATAATACGACAAGGATTAACTCTTCACGAATAAAATGCACGTTTTATCTTATTGCAGCATAGTAACTGGACTCGATAATTCGGAATTCAAAAAGGGAACGCATGGTATAATCTGAAAAACCGGTAATTGTCAGGGAATTTGATATGTCATTGGCTCTAGACACCCTGATCAAAGATGTAACGACACTCTTGCCAGACGATATTAAAAATAAAAAAATTATTTCAGTGCGCCAACGGCGGAAAGATAAAGGTTCGGCCTGTCGAAAATATGTCGTAACGCTACGAGAACCGAACGTAGAAGAGACGGATTCGGAAGATGTTCTCAGACTCCCGACGACAGGTACTTTACATACAGCTAGTACTATTCGATTAATCGATGAGGAACCTTCTAATTGATTTTAAAACTCTTGTTTCAATTTCTACATGAATGACAAATTTTGCAAGAAAATTCCTGTTTCAACTTTCCCAAATGGATATAATTGAAGAACGGAAAGATATACTGACCAAATACTGGACAGATTTTTTAGTTTTGAATCATAGATTCACAGAAAGAATTGAAAGAAATTATTCTCCTGAAAATCACTAACTTTTTAAATTTTAGACAAAGTCATTCGGACTACGACTTGATGGTCACGTTTTATTTTATTGTAAAAAATATCCTGAACATTTTTTTTTTTTTTTCTTTAAGTTTGAGCCAAGTATCATTATGGGTTGACCACTTGTTACATTATTATTATATCAAATATTAATTCCGTCAAGTTTCTTTCAAACAAGGTTTGGTTACTGCCGAATTGTAAATTCGTGCCATGAAAAGTCGTAGTTGACCGAGTCACGGCACAAATTAATTTTTCATTTGAGAAACAAAGTTGTCTCGGACAGTATGATCTACAAATTCCCTGAAATTAATAAAAGATTAAAGTTAGTAATGTTACTGTGATGAAGCATGTTTTGGAAATGTCATAATTTCGCGACTCGTGATTCTTTCAAATTCAGTTAACTGTAACTAAGGAAATCGTCTATATTTTGAAAACCTGAGCTACAAGTCGTTTTGAAATTATAAAATATTGATTTTCTTCTCAATATTTTCTTACGTTAACGTTACTAACTTTAACATAAGTAATTAATTCGTAATTAGATGAAAAATAAACCTGTTTGAAAGTGATTCAACGAAATGAAAATAAAGTCAATAATAAAAATATAAAGGGTGGTCGGCCCATAACGGTACTTGGCTCAAAATTCATGAAAAATATTTTTCAGGATATTTTCACATGGAAGTCGAATGTTGAAAAAACAGGAGCGCTTCGTTTGACGGGTAGATTGTAATGAAAAAAAATTCAAATAATAAATCCAACTTCAGTATCTTGTCGGATTTCAAGAAGTAAAGAAACTTAAAAAAAATTTCCGACTCATACGGATCAATGTTTGTCATTAAAATATACTTGGGTACTTGCGATAAATGAAAAAAGATTTTTCAGTGAAAATAATTTTTATTCTTTCAATACTTATATAATTTGCAATTTTTTCTAAATCTTAAGCTTTGACTGAAGAAACATACGTGATATTGCATGAAACTAATTCATCAGTGATCAATATTTGGGGAAAAAATGCTACAAGAATTAATGCACGTATCTTGTGCTAAGCAGGACGACATTGGAAAAAAGGTTCAGTACTGCTTTTCATACTTTCAATATTCCTACCAAATTTTTGGATCTCTAATTGTACTTGTTCCTGTATATCATTACCTATATTAATTCACGTATCTCATGACGATTTCAAAATTGAGACCATTTCGAATTAGTTGCATTAAAGGAGACTTTTCAACACCGACAGGTACGCCATCGAGGTTTTCATTACCTGTAAGAACAAACAAATTGTCGATTCGGCGCGATTATAAAATTCTCAGCTTAGACCATAACATGTAGTATAATGGAGAAGGAAAGAATGTCAATTTACCGTCGATATTATACCTTCGATTATGGTATTTTAATATTTAGCAACTGATCGAAACGCTAGGTGACTTGGTCAATTTCGACGTCGACGTGTAAATCTACAAATATGAAAGTCCACGTATCTCAAATGCGAAAAAGGGCTTGACAGACCAATTTTATACGCACTTCTGGACAAAAATACTTGAAATATATTTTCATTTGACGCAAACATAAAGAAATGGCGTGAGTTCTACGAATTTATTGTTGCGACTTCGTAGAATCCTTGCAATTTCTTTCTTTCTCCGGTAAGTGAAAATTCATTAGAGTATTACTGGTCAGAATTGCGTATAGAATGGGGCTGTTGAGCCATTTTTTGCGTTTGAGATACGTGGACTTCAATACTTGGAAATACATACGTGAACGTCGAAATCGACTAGAGTACCCCCAGAACTTGTTACACATTTGGACATTTCAAATACATTGCGGAATAACAATGAGTGAATCGCAATTCTTTATGATAATAGACTTGTTTTGATAAAATCAAAACTATCCTTTTAATACGGCTAGTTACTACGTCATTCCGTTGCAAGGTCAATAGTATTGATAGCTGCATCATGAACGCTTGATTTATATCTGGTCATTTATTGGCGTAAATGCAACGCTGCTGGTCATCTGAGGATACTTCTCGACAAATCTCACACTGCAGTATTCCTAGTCAACTGATGTCTTTTTTATTGCGTTCAGGATGTATCGTTAAATGTAATTTTTAATATGACTGTAGCGGTGATTCGTAGGCTATCGGTACTAATCAAAATAACTAACCCCCAAACGCAAGAAAACTTTACACACTGATTCCCAAAGTCTAACAATTGAAGCTTGCGAATCGTCAGTACCTGGAGGCCTCAGAAATAAAGTACGGTTCCTCGCAACAAAATTATAGTATGATCTAACCGGCGAGTGGGCTGTTACAACACCGTGTACATAGGCGGTATCTTGCCGTATGTGAGTATGTGGGGAAAAGTCGGCGTATTACAGCAGCAATTTATAAGAGGAACGTTCAGTTACGCCAGAAAATGATGTGGCTTACAGGAAGACAATTATCTGGTTGTCAATCTTAGGTGAAATAAAGTCTTACTATTGAATCGCGCAGACCGTACGACAAGAATTAAAAACATCCAGCGAACTCACATTTGCAAAACTGCCCATAGAGAATGTGCAGAATTTTCCAGCCGTCAGTACGAGCGGCTTCTGAGACCTGGCCATGCATACGACGAGCATTTTGGCGTGAACCGATGACATGTCGTACCATCGACATGCGCTCAATGCGTCATGTACTTTAGTACTCTAGAATCAACAATAATCGAATAACATTTGCCAGTAAATAACGTTTCCATGATTAAATTAAAGTAAATTGAACAAGTGCATTTCAACGTATCCACTGGATGCTTTATAGTTGATTACTTGACATTTTTTTAATACCTCTTGAACAAGACGTTCACCCACGTAACAGTAAACGAAGATGTGATGTATCACGCTAAGGACGTACAACGTGAAACTGACGAAATCAGTGTTCTGTTCTCCCTCAGTGTTCTGTAAAACAAATTAGACACAAGCCGTATCGCATTCTTTCTATCAAATTCGGATCAAGCTTTAATCGTCGAACAGAAACTCGGTAGACGAGCACCGTATTACCGCTAAAACGTAGTAGGACAGGATACATATGAGAATCATTCCTCCAAGGAGTTGACCCAATAACATAACATTGTACACCTCCTCCAGAGTCTGTGTCATTCTAGAGTTTATTAATTGTTTATTTACGTACTTAGTTTTATCTGTAGGCTTGTCAACAGTTTTATCATTATTATTAGTAATTAAAATGATGAGACTAATATTTTGGATTCACGGTCAAAGAACTCACCGTATCAGTCGCACGTGGTTTTTGACAAACGTTTTTATTGCCAGACCACACTCTTGACCATCGGTATTTACATCGTTGATTCGTTCCGCAAGGACGGACAGTTGTCCACACACGTGGAGCGTCAAACTGATGACTAAACAAATGGAGGCGATGGATCCAAAAGCCGAGAAAAAGACGAACGGAAGCTGAGCGGCGTATGTCATTGCGTAAGATGAAATTTTTGACACGTCATAGAATATATACGTGTGGTATGGCAATTCTAACTGCACTGTTGAATTTCCGTTCACTGAGACAAAAATTGCATTTTATCATCTGGAGTATAATTTCTAGGGTAATGTAATTATGCGGTACAAGATTTCGAACTTTATTGCCAAACATTATACCCGGACTTTAGCTCGAAATGCTCCATATAAAACGAATATATTCATAGAAATAGTTGCAAGTTATTCTCTCGTTCATTTTGATCACGACTGCCCACGGATTTTGACTTTAAGTTACATGATGCATTCAGAAAGCGACTTACTGGTTCTGAGCAGATTAATGAAAGGAGTTAGGTAATAACTAACTGCCGCAGGAAGTATCAGCATTACAGATGATACAACGAATATCCGGGTCTTCTCAAAGTTGTCTAAAAGAATTTTTTTTTCCGTAGATGTTTTATAATTCTCCTCGACAAAATCCTCGTAAACCGCCCGGATTATTTTCCCCAGTTTCCGGCTGTTAACACGTAGAAGAGTCACTTCAATCAGGATCGTCGTGAACATTATGTTTTCCGATAGATTCGCCACGACGTGTTCAAAATTTTTGCCGTTTTTGTAAAGGTCTACGTGTTCTAAAGTTACATGAATCAGTAAACAACTTAGACCGAGGGTAAACCGCGTATCGTTATGACTGAGTGGCCAAAGACCCACCAAGGACAGGAGAATTTCGTTCCATTCTAGAAGTTTAACCGTAGATGACACTTCCATCTAAAAACAAAAATAACGCGAGGAATAAAATTGATACATGTCCGATTGATTGAGGGTGGACACAAACGTCTTTCATTTCAATGAATCGAAAATAATCCTGTATTGTTGTTTTTGCGCTAATGCCTAAAATTAAATTGAAATGTTTAATTTCCAAAAAAATAAAGGAACATAACTGTTCCAGGATCATCTGATGTCTTTTAGATTAACCCAATGCTTACCTTAATCAGAGAAGTCGCAAGATTTGTTGTGCCTCGTCTGAGAGCAGCAATGAACTGGCCTAACAAGTACTCTTCGCCACAAGGTAAACAATTGCAAAGATCCGATTGGTTGATGCGAGCCAATGAAACTGAGAATCCAGTCGTACGGCATTTCCGAATAATTGAACGAATCGTAGATGCGCATGATACCATAACCACCGGTGAAGCAAATCTGTATGCAGACTTATCATACCAACCTCATTCGCCAACAATAAGCTTCGGAATTGGCCCATATTTAATTCACGATTGCAAAAACTGGAATACGATTTTTTCATATGCTGGCATACCGCATAAGCCTGCGTAACAAGCTCAATACAATCTACGCTCGATCGTCAACAATACAGGAAGGAAAAAGATAAGAGAACAGAATAAAGAAGAAGAGGACAGAGAAAATTACGAGCCTGTTACATGACCCCTGATCGGGTATAGTATGTTGACTCAACTACACGAAGGTACATCTTGTAAACATCAAATCGGACCGTCAAAGTTGAAATGTCGAACTTTTCCTATCAGAACGCGCTGTACGATAAAAAATACTTGAAATACGCAGACTCGTGAAACGAGGCCTCATGATTGAAAAGTCGCGTTTTCACAGAGAATGACGGTTTTTTTTTTTAGAAATCATTTTTATAAATTCATAGGATATGTTATGAACAGTTGGTATGAAATACGATAGTGGCTATATTCTTGTGAACATGTTTTTTATTAGAAAAACTATGGGAGGACCATTTCTATATGAATCAGTCCTATAAGTTAACAGTTCTACAAGTTTGTTCGTTCAAACGGGGATCCGACAAATTCGTTTCTCTAGATTTGTTTCGGAGAAGGAGGATTGATTCTACAAAAACCAGTTTTACAGGGCTGATATTATGCAGAACATTTGTCTAAGACGAAACACAGGCGAAATTGCAGAACTGTGGGATATTTAATATTATGTAGAATTCAGGGCTCTTGTAAATAAAAAGATAATATAATTAAACCCTCAATTTCCTTTTGTATTGAGGTTGATTAGATGTTTATTATTTATCTGCCTGCGATTAACGAAATCAAAATCCTATTTCCTTCTTGGCTAATAATTCTCTGTTCATTTACGAACCCGATATATTTTGGAAATATCGCTACATATACACTTGATTGAAGGAGACAGATAGGGAGACCTAGGTACACCCTAAAGTGCTCGGAAATAAACACTTCTTACAGAATAAAACAGGCTTGAGAACTATCGTATTACAAGCGCTGTCTAACTGCAAAAAGGGTATAAAGAAACAATCTGAATAACCCAAGTACAAACAGATCTGCTCTGACTCGGAGTTGAATGTTCAAGCATGTAAACGATTTATTGTCAAAGATGTGAAGAATACGGTGAGAAGATGTGGAGGAAGCAAAAGGGGAGAGAGGTGAATTTAGATAATGGCCAAATGAAACATGATTTGAGAGTGAGTCTTGGGACTGGCTAGTTGCAGTTCAGGAGTAGAGGGAGCATTTCGCTGATGCGGTAGGAAAATATTTTGATTAGTTATTATTTGTTCACGGAAAACCAAAATTCGCCACAATGAATCAACGCTCGTACACGGACAGAATTCCTAAACACGATTTACCTTCTATGAACACAGACTTTTCTTCTCTTGGTTGAGCTTTTCAAATAAAACTTGTCACTTACCTTAAGTCGATCTGCATCGTCTCGGACTGTGTGGGCGGCTTTGCGTATCCAGCGGAGACTGGATCAGGGATAATTTGCGAAATTGTTTCTCTCTTTTCTAAAAGCACGCAGTTTAAAAATTGCGTGACACTATTCGCGCACGATTGCTCTGGCGGTGGCAACTGAATTATCGTCTCTGGCTGATTGAATCAAATGTTTTCTATTGATTGTTTACCAGCCCTTCGGAATAGGTCATCATTCTCCGCACTTTTGAATGGTTCTTGTACCTTATTGCGTTCTGTTTTGACTTTGACTTGAATGGATTCTGTTCCTGCAGAATAAAATTCTCTAAAATGAGCTTCCCATTCAATTGCTCAGAGTTTACGAAATTTAACCCTTCTGCCTGCACTACTTCCTTTTCTTAGCTGTTTAGAAATCTTCCTTTTTGGCATCTATAGTGGGATTTTTTGCAAGCTTTTTCAAATGAGAAAAGGATAATTCATCAAGGCCAAATAGGGCGCCGGTGGATATACTAAAATGGGTACGGAGATAGTTGAGTAAATTTGCCAGTTTGACTTAGTCACATTAAAGGTAATAAATTTTGTCAACTCACAATATAGATTCAACACGATGACAAGATTTATTCAATTTTAGTTGAGTCGAAATTACAATGATTGATTATTACAATGAAAACGATGTTATTCAAATAAGACGACAAGCACGGAATTTCGTTAGAATTAATTTTCTAGCCTTAATTCTAAAAGATTTTATTAACTATTCTGACTATAGGTTCACGAAAAAGTATACTCGTTAAGAAAAGCATTTAGTCAAATCGCCTCGATTAAAGGAATTTGAAGAACTGCTCTAGATGGATAACATTTTAGAACTACTCTATCAAAAGAACATGGTTCAACTGCGCTGATTCTGCATATTGCACGCTCTTATTCCTTAGCGTGCAGTTTTCTAACGTGCTTCCTAATTGGTTGCTTCCATTTTTATGGGAAGAAGATCAATACGGAAGACTTACGTACGCTGAGATGATATTTTGGGCCTTTTTATTCGCCCTAACTACCCCTAACCTCTGGGTCCAGCGTAGTGGGTTAGTTACACCCACTCCGGCCATTCCCACGGGTGCAGGTAAGAATTTCCGTACTTGCATCAGACATACAAAGATAACTTATTCTGGCCTTCGGTCGTCATTTTCCAAACAGACACCACTTGAAAAAGGCTTCATTACGCTGCGCGTGCACGCCGGTTCCTGCATGTCCGAAAATATCGTAAAGGTGATTTTCGGGCATCTGGTTTGTCCTAACAAACTGTTGTTTGGCGCTGAACACGTTTTGCTGAAGTGTTGATGAGATGAATAATCGAAGCCATAAAAGCCATTGTAAAAGAGAAAATGCTTTGACCGTTAGCTTGTGATATTTAAAGGATGCCACTCGTTCTCTGGTGTGGTCCTTTTGGTACGCACGTGCACGGCGTCTGTTTGGATTCGGACTGCCGTTAATATTATTTGACTATAAGGTTAACATAAACAAAAATAACTATTTCCATAAACGATTCGAAGATAAAAGAAACCGTATGCATGCAATGCATACGGAAATTTGAAGTAAAATATAAGAATGACTTAGAACGAAATTATAAAGGTTACAAGTATGCGAAAATAATATATCAATCCATGGAATTGAATAGGTGATGTAAGACGAAGTTGATATTCAGGGGCGTTGGGCATCAAAGATGCGACACCATATTTAGCAAGGTAATGCTACGCTGAAGGAACTACTACCCTAGACAATGAAGAATTATCGAAAAATAACTAAACAATCGAAGAGTCAGTCGTACGAGACTTCCAGCGTAGGTCTTTCACTTCTCAATTATCCACGGGTTTTACTCATTTACAACTCTCAGTTGGCTGTCAGATGTGGACGCTGGCCTGCCTGAAATTTAAGTACGTAAAGGTGCGAAAGAGTCGCGTATTGTTCAAGTATAAGACATACCTACCTGCATGTTTTCAGTTCACTCCTACGTAAAAGATTTCCAATCCTATAACCAACACTTTCGGTACAAGTTCTTGACCAATCCGAAATTCCCATCACGCACAATCATCGACCAATACGAAAAATCAACCACCCAACAAGCTCCTGCACCCTTCACATATCCGAAAATCTTCCAGATTCCTTCTTCGGTCGTCACCTAAAAAGTCAGTTCCCGTCAAGACCTGAAAACAAAAAGTTAATACACGCGGAGTACTCAAGTCAACACGAACCACCTAACAATTTCAAGTCTTGACCGAATATCTCAACCTAACTAACCATCAAGTCAACTACTTATTAATCCGTCTAACAAACAACTATTTCGATCTCCGGCAAATTCAACGGATCAACCAATAGATAATATTAACGTCATTGCAATAACGATTTAAATTTATAAACTACTGCGAATAATACAACTTGCAATCTTGTAACTAAATATCGTAGCTTCGACGTGTAAATAAATAGTTAGGTTTCACAAAAATCGATTCAACGAATAATCCCCAATTAAATAGCCTCGCTCCACCAAAGTGTCGCGAGGGACAATAAATTATAGTTGTATTTCTTGGGACTGACCGTCGGCTCGCATTGTTTGTTTTTGAACACCCTGTAGTTCTCCCTCAGCTGCTTGCGGTACTTGGCGAGACGCATGGCTATGATCCAGCAGACGCGCGTCTTCTCGTTATCAAAAGCGATGCACCGGAAGTCATTCCCGGCCGTTTCTTCAGTCTCCGCGTTGGCGGTCGGTCTCAAACAGATGCCCAACTCGGTAGGGGCGCAAAATTGTTTCTTGGCGTTCAAGGTCCAGTAGACGTGGTAGTCCGTAAGATGGGCCAACACCTCGAGCTGTTCCAGACTGGATGCGAGGGAACATCTGGGAGTTCCGCCGGAACCGTATCAGAGGGAACGTTTGGGAGTTGCGCCAGCACCGGATGACCGGAAGCGCTTGGTAGTTGAGGTGGAACTCCCTGACGAAGAATCTGCATGTCGCCATTGTCGTATCACACGGCTGACTAAATGTACCTTCGGCGAGCAGTGAGGCTTGCTGTAACGAAGCGACATGTAAATCTTGGTCCACACGTTCTTACCTGCATCTCGAATCCAGGCCGTGCTGAATATGGAAGGACACTTCCAAGTAGTAGTAAGCAGGTTCAGCATCACCGCGTGCCTATTCGCAGAAGGTCCTCCGAACTCGCGACTTTCGAAGTGAACCATATCGTCGGGAAAGAATTGCTTAGGATCGTGGTAGAATTCATACTTCCGGGTATCCTGTCGGAATAGAAATTGGTTTAGGGTATTCGGAGCGTAGATTTCCATGTCTCCGTGAACGTTGAGGACATCTTCGTGATCTTCCAAACTCCTCTCCAATCCAAGGTCACACCAGGATTACAAGTTGATCTGTTGAATTTGTTACATACATATACGTATATGAAGACAAGCATAAAAGAAAACGTGCTATGTTCGTCATTTCTTATGAAATAGGTGTATAGTTCATTCGCAAATGAATTAAGCAAATTCAAAAAATTCTTATAACGGAACAATTAACATAACAAAACGACACTATCAGGAGTTACATGATACATACATCATTAGTATTACACATAGATTTAGACTCTATCTATATCTGCGTCTACTTAAGATATCTCTAGGTCTTACTCATCTATAAACTAGGATGAAACAAATTTCTTTCTTTACTTGTTGATCGCACATCTCTGATAAAATCGTACGACTTGTGAGCCTGGTTTGAACTTGGATTGGAAAGGAGTTTGGAAGATCACGAAGATGTCCTCAGCGTTCACGGAGACATGGAAATCTACGCTCCGAATACCCTAAACCGATTTCTATTCCGACAGGATACCCGGAAGTATGAATTCTACCACGATCCTAAGCAATTCTTTCCCGACGATATGGTTCACTTCGAAAGTCGCGAGTTCGGAGGACCTTCTGCGAATAGGCACGCGGTGATGCTGAACCTGCTTACTACTACTTGGAAGTGTCCTTCCATATTCAGCACGGCCTGGATTCGAGGTGCAGGTAAGAACGTGTGGACCAAGATTTACATGGTGCTTCGTTACAGCAAGCCTTACTGCTCGCCGAAGGTACATTTAGTCAGCCGTGTGATACGACAATGGCGACATGCAGATTCTCCGTCAGGGAGTTCCACCTCAACTACCAAGCGCTTCCGGTCATTCGGTGCTGGCGCAACTCCCAAACGTTCCCTCTGATACGGTTCCGGCGGAACTCCCAGACGTTCCCTCGCATCCAGTCTGGAACAGCTCGAGGTGTTGGCCCATCTTACGGACTACCACGTCTACTGGACCCTGAACGCCAAGAAACAATTTTGTGCCCCTACCGAGTTGGGCATCTGTTTGAGACCGACCGCCAACGCGGAGACTGAAGAAACGGCCGGGAATGACTTCCGGTGCATCGCTTTTGATAACGAGAAGACGCGCGTCTGCTGGATCATAGCCATGCGTTTCGCCAAGTACCGCAAGCAGCTGAGGGAGAACTACAGGGCGTTCAAAAACAAACAATGCGAGCCGACGGTCAGTTCCAAGAAATACAACTATAATTTATTGTCCCTCGCGACACTTTGGTGGAGCGAGGCTATTTAATTGGGGATTATTCGTTGAATCGATTTTTGTGAAACCTAACTATTTATTTACACGTCGAAGCTACGATATTTGGTTACAAGATTGCAAGTTGTATTATTCGCAGTAGTTTATAAATTTAAATCGTTATTGCAATGATGTTAATATTATCTATTGGTTGATCCGTTGAATTTGCCGGAGATCGAAATAGTTGTTTGTTAGACGGATTAATAAGTAGTTGACTTGATGGTTAGTTAGGTTGAGATATTCGGTCAAGACTTGAAATTGTTAGGTGGTTTGTGTTGACTTGAGTACTCCGCGTGTATTAACTTTTTGTTTTCAGGTCTTGACGGGAACTGACTTTTTAGGCGATGATCGAAGAAGGAATCTGGAAGATTTTCGGATATGTGAAGGGTGCAGGAGCTTGTTGGGTGGTTGATTTTTTCGTATTGGTCGATGATTGTGCGTGGTGGGAATTTTGGATTGGTCAAGAAATTGTACCGAAAGTGTTGGTTATAGGATTGGAAATCTTTTACGTAGGAGTGAACTGAAAACATGTCTTATACTTGAACAATACGCGACTCTTTCGCACCTTTACGTACTTAAGTTTCAGGCAGGCCAGCGTCCACATCTGACAGCCAACTGAGAGTTGTAAATAAGTAAAACCCGTGGATAATTGAGAAGTGAAAGACCTACGCTGGAAGTCTCGTACGACTGACTCTTCGATTGTTTAGTCATTTTTCGATAATTCTTCATTGTCTAGGGTAGTAGTTCCTTCAGCGTAGCATTACCTTGCCAAATATGGTGTCGCATCTTTGATGTCCAACGCCCCTGAATATTAGCTTTATTTTACATCACCTATTCAATTCCATGGATGGATATATTCTTTTCGCGTACTTGTAACCTTTATAATTTCGTTTCAAGTCATTCTTTTATTTTACTTCAAATTTCCGTATGCATTGCACGCATACGGTTTCTTTCATCTTCGAATCGTTTCTAGGAACAGCTATTTTTTTTTATCTTAACTTTATAATTAAATAATATTATCGGCAGTACGAATATTAACAGATTACGTGCACGTGCGGACCAACAAGACTATTTGGTCGTCGAATGTTCAAGGTCGTAGTTCCTTTAGCGCAGCATTACCTTGCGAGATGTGTGACTTTTGCCTTTTCTAAATGGCTTGACCAGCTAACTTGTGATTTACCTTCCGTGGAAGTACCAACCGAAAAAGGATATATAGATTAAGTTGATACTATTTATATTGAAGAAATTGTGTCGATACACAAAATACTCCTCCGGTTGAGAGACGTGCGATCAACAAGTAACGAAAGAAATTTGTTTTATCCTAATTTATAGATGAGTAAGAACTAGAGATATCTTAATATGAAACACAAATATAGATAGAGTCTAAAGCTACGTGTAATACTAATGATGTATGTATCATGTCACTCCTGATAGTCTCGTTTTGTCATTTTAATTGTTCTGTTATAAGAATTTTAAAAATTTTCCTAATCAATTTGCGAATGAATTATATACACCCGGACGTATTTGTGAGATAGACTGCTGACGTGAGGCCACCTGTCCCTTTTTATTTCTCTGCGCATGCGCTCTGCCGATTAAACCATGCGGTAGATAACCTAACTCAATAGTTAGTCCTCTCTGCCCTGAGTGTTTGGCGTGACTTTTTGTGATTTTGTCCAGGACTTATTGCGAATAAAATGATAAATTGTGAAATGATAACTTTTCAAAATCAATCGCGGGACTTGAGGAGAATCGATGAAATTTTTTTATTACACTTGTGTGAATTTATAGAGTGAAAATGGTGCGCAATCGTTGTTTCAGGGAATGTTATTATTCCACTGAGCGATTTTACGTAAGTTTTTGATCAGACCGTATGACAAGGACAGGTGGCCTCACGAATTTCTTTCTCTCTCGCACAGAACCGAGAGTCCAGTGCCCCTTCCAGTATACTTATAATTCAGTGGGGAGCACCACACCGCTCACAACGAAGCATCTCGAAGCTACGCAAAGGGCGAAACTGCGATCTAACGTCAAGTTCTGCGGCGCGATGCTCCGACAGGTGCGCGTCGAGTTGCGCAATCTACGAAATCGATGACGGATCGATTATTGGGTATTCTTGTGGGTATGACGTCACGTACGGCATACCGTACCGAGATCGGTGTTGCGGCCGGTCTTCGATTTTGAAATCACTCTAGTTCTGGCGATCGTGCGAGATAATCGCGAAATCATAAAGTTTCGTTAACGAGTTCGCTTTTTGTAGTCTTGCGAAAAATAGCACCACCGAAAAATCACGAGGGGGTTGGAGAATTCGTGGCGTGGATATGGAACGGTAAGTGTTTCTAATATCCTCGCGACAGAATTTTGAGAAAAATTGAGTAAAGTCTTGCCGAGTAACGGATAGCCATTTTGAATCTGCGTTGTCGAACATGTACTCGAAATTCGTTTGCCGATTCTTTTGCCTGGTGACCGCAGACCGTAGCCTGAGTTTCCCGTTATGGAGTTGAGTAAATCTTGAGTAGTTGAGAATGTTGAGTGGAGTCACGGTTTTGAGTCGAGTCTTTCTCGTTTTTCAATTTACGTGCAGTACCGAATTCCGCTGTACAGTGTCGAGTCGCGAATTGCCGAAATGGAGTACTCGAATTAGCGAATATCGTTTTTGAGGACTTTGAGAAAGTTTCGAGTTCAAATGCGTTGAGATTGCGGTTAGTTGAGTCTAGGTTTAGTTGAGATTGCGTTTGGTTAAGTTTGTGTTAAATTGAAATTGTGTTTAGTTGAGATTGCCTATAGTTGAGGTTGCGTTTTCGTTGTGTCTATTTTGGTAGAGATTGAAATGAGAAGTTCGTGTTATTGAGTTTTGGTTGCGTCTGGATTATGATTGCGTTTAAGAATTTGTTTAGTTGAGTTTCGCGTAATGTTGAGCTCTGTAGTTTTTGTTTAGCTGAGCCAAGTAAAGAATAAGAATAACATAAAACAATTTTTAGGTTTAATCGGTAATTATCGACGCTTCATACCAAATTTCTTCAAAATAGCAAAACCTTTGTCAGAACTATTGAAAAAAGATGTAAAATTCCTTTGGAAAGACGCACAAGAAGACGCATTTAGCCAATTACGAGATAAACTGTTCGAAAATCCAATACTTCAACATCCTGATTTTACCAAACACTTTATTGTAACAACAGATGCATCAGGAATCCCCATAGGAGGTGTATTAAATCAGGGTACAGTAGGAAATGATTGGCCAATAGCATATGACGTCTAGATTACTAAAGAAGGCAGAAAGAAATTATTCAACAATCGAAAAGGAATTATTGGCTATAGTTTATACGGTAAACTACTTCAGACCACACTTATATGGACAGATTGAAAATTTTAAAGGGATAATTGACCGTTGCAGTTATTTATAATCAGGTAACGATAATTGTATTTAAGCAGGCCATTCGATTTAATTATATTAGTTTTCAAATAGAACTAAGATCCTGATGGAACAATTGCAGAATATAAACCAGCCAAATATATGCGCTTTGTTCTAGAATGAGGATACCGCCTGTACACCCGCCCTCTGAAGTTTCGTTTGCAGTAAACCCAATGATAGACGACTTAACGATGAAAAGTAGTGGAAATGCAGAGGAAAAAATAGTGAAAGCCCCCTACCCAGTCGGCACTTTAGAGGACCATTTAAATGTCGAATTGGTCCGACAAGGAATTTCAATCTCTCGGCTCTATCGCGTGATATTCTATTTCGAAATTGACGTTACAGAAGTAGTTCCTTTATTCGAAACAATCGAAAATTCATAAAACTCACTTCTCATGATCCACTGTGAAAAAACTTCATTTGCACAAAAATCAAAAAATCATTACAGATTGGAGAGTGTACAAGACACATCATGTACTTGAAAGCAACCGAACTATAATTAGAGTCCCGATCGATTCTGGTATGGAGGCAGACCGATGAATGCATATATATTTAACACCTATTAAAATCGGCAATTTAAATCAATAATTTTATTTTCTTCCCAAATTATAAATTGAACAATTTGTTCCAGAAAAGGGGAATAATGAGTTAAATCACTCTATTAACAATTATATTATGGATTCCCGCTGCTGTGGTTAAATTTGATAAAAAGGAATTATTACTCAAGGATGGGTCATATGCTTTTCGGGTAAATTCACCAACGGATGACTGCAAATTAGACCGTTATGACGTTCTTTACACTGGACCAACATTGAAAATTAAAGAACCCCAAGAAGATGGATTTGCATCAGACATTTACACCTACTCTAGTGAAAAAACCACCTTCGCTCTAACGAAAACAAAGGAATTTAAAATTTGTGGATACAGAATTATTCGTACGGAACATCCTGAACATTTCATCGTCGAAATAGAATCTGCTAGTCCAATCAAAGAACACGGTAAGATTGCTGCTGAACGACATCGTGAAACAGAAATGTGCGCTGGAAGAACAGGTACTACGAATTACTCTCACACTCGCCATTCACACGCCGGACGAATTTGCTTTTAATGTTATGTAGGGACCGGGTTACATGGTTGTTCGTGCATGAGAAACGATTCGACTCACCAAGTGCGTTCCTGTCGTGGTAACTGTAAGGAAAATAGAACATGCCATTGTTACATGTCCTTCTGAACTACTAGGGAACCAATCAGGGGTTTCTTCCGGTTAGTTTCTAAATTCTGGCAGAGAACCCCGTTCAACAGATTACAACTTTAGGTCTTACGTTCAACAAGACAAAACTTCAGATCTTGAATTCAACGAGACCACTTCAAGTTTTGCGTTTACATGGTACATTTCAGTTTTGCCTTGACTGGTTCAATTCCATGAACGTCTCTCGTCCTTGTTTATAAATTTTCGAAACTTACAATTAACTAAATTCTTTGATTTATCTTTTGTCATTTTGCATACATGGTAAACTTACATTTAAATGAATTCTCCGATTTTAACTTTTGTTATCGTTCATATAAACTAATCACGTCCATTTAATAAGCATTATTTTTTTCATTTTTTGTGCTACCTTAAATCTGGCTTGAATAAAATTCATTCAATAAACCACTAAAACCTTATAAATTAGTAAACAAAAGACACTATTCAATCTCCCGCTGAGCACGCAGAGCCGCTCACAGCCCAAACAACCAAAACCATCGTAAGGTAAGTAACGTTCCATTTAAATTTAGCGTTCAACTCAGGTAACCGTCTAACGTATCGCTCTCTTTCGGATACATCTATGGGATGAGTTGAGGTTCTCGTATAATTAATGGTCGTATAATTAATTATCGAAAGCTATTCCATAGCCATTGTTTGCTGCACATACTTTAAATTTCATCACCCTTTTGAATTATTAGCACCAGAAAGTTTGTCACACCCATCCTTCCATACTCATACATCCATTCGTATAAACTAGTTAACAATCCTTTGGTTATCCGTTATTTTGATTATAACAATTTTGTCAACTTAATAAAAATATTAAATCCAATTCACAAAGTATGACAAAATATGCTTGTCATTACGTTCTACGTCGAGTTCAAAGTAGATGATAAGGTGAATTTCATTGAGTAGTACTAGTTGAATGTACTTTTTTTTGTTTGTTTATTTGTTTTTTTTTTTGTTTGTTTATTTGTTTTTTTTTTTGTTTGTTTATTCGTTTTTTTTTTTTTTTTGTTTGTCCTGTTTTTTTTTTTCTCACAAATATAATATAATTTATATAAATTGCAGTTGAAATTGATTCAGGAGACTAGGAAATTTGATACCTGCGTAAATGTAAACTACTATATGTACTTTTGATACCATTTAAATTTTCTGGATCACATAAGACGAATGCATTTTTTCCAACCACCTTTGTAATTTTATATGGTCCTTGATGTATGTGGAAAAACTTACGAGTTACTCTATCAGCTGCATTAGATGGTAGTGGTGCCTTTAATAAAACTAGATCATTCATATCAAGAGTATAACCTTTGCTTTCGCTTTTTGTTGCTTTTGTCGATTACGAAAGTTCTTTAACAACCTATCCATAGCTATGATAATTTTAGGTTCATGATTCGCCTCAATATTGTTTGGAAATGATGTAATCTTTTGAATTTTATGAACAGGTTGTTTTACCAAAATGAAGTTCTGAAGGGCTATATCCCGTACTCGAATGGGTCGTTATGTTTAACAAATCGTAGATGTTTGAGATGTAGTTTGCCCATTTAGTATGTTGTTCTGAACATAAGGTTCCAAAAAGCCTCCCTAATTCTCTCATAACTTTTTCCGTTGGATTAGATTCAGGATGTCTGATACTTTGAAAACACGTTCGTATACCTGCGTCGTTTAAAGTTTTTTTCCAACTGTGTGAAGTGAATTGTGTCCCATAGTTTGACAGAATTCGTATACGTCTTCAAATTTTCGGTACGTATGATTCTAAAATTTTCTTTAAACTAATACGAGTTGTAGCTTTTGTCACTGCATATAAATTCGGATATGTATTTTCAGAAATTATCTAAACTGCACGCCTCCTACAGATTGCGGTAATGGTCCATAATAATCGATAGTTACTGATTCTCCTCGTCTATCAGATTTAATCATTTCACATTCTCCTTCCATGGTTTTCGATAAAACTTTAACTCTCTGACACAAATCGCACGTGTTTACACATTTCTTGATATCTTTTAACATACCTTTCCAATAAATAATTTTGTTTTAGATATTGAAAAGTCTGATATTAACCGGGATGACCCATTTTAGCGTGAGTATGTTGGATTAGTTTTGTAATTAAAAAAACACGGTACTACTATTCGCCATTGGTTATTTTCGACGTGATGTTGAAATAATATTTCATTGTGAAGTTTCAAATGTTCATCAGCAAATCTTTTGACATATTATTTAGTGTTTTAGATATTTTCCTCTTGTAATTTCTTTATATTCTTGAAATCTCTGGTCAAAGTTTGATCCAAAGTCAGATCATGAATAAGATTGTGATTCGTATTTATGATTGAAAGTTTTTCCTTAATATAACCAAAAATGTCACGACACGTTATTGGACCTTGATTGAACGCGCCGATAGTCAGTTTAATTTTTGTCGTTAATTATTATTATTATTATTATGATTCGTTGTTTGTTAATTATAGCCATTAGACCTTTGAATTTGTCCAAAGTACTTAGGTGGCGGAAAATTTGTGTTTGGCAAAGAAACATTAACAGCTGTTGGTACAGTACTTTGAAAATTTGCATTTTTAAATACCCCGTTGTATAGACTGATCTGTTAATATTTCGATTAGTCGTTAATATGACCTTGTTTATTGATTTCGCTGACATTGTACGAATTGTTGCTATAAGACTGGGAATTTCGAGATTTTTCACGTTCTCTCTCTTCACAGGTTAAATTTAACTGAGCGAACAGGGTTCCAACCTTATTATTATCCGAAAAATCAATTGCAACTAACGATTCCCTCAATTTAATCGGCATTTGTTGAACAATACTATAATTTATTTCGTAGTCCGATAACTTGGGTTCAAAATACTGAGCTTCTTTAGTTTGTTGTAAAAAATAAATTTGCAAATTATTTTCACTCCATTTGAATTTACGCACAGACCAACTATTCTTTGCCCTGATTCTTACAGCTACGGAATAAAATTCTTTCAAAAATTCTGTTTTAAAACATTCGTAATCGTTCAACCTACTTTTATTTTCATCAAACCAAATTTTAGCTCTACCATTCAATGCGTCGTGAATAACTAATATTTTTTATTCATCTGGTACATGTTTTAGATCAAAATATCTTTCTAAGTCATTTAAAAATTCTCTAGGATTCGTCTTATCTTCTCCAGAAAATTTAGGTACTTTTATCTCTATTTGAAATGATTGCAGGTGGTTTATCAATCTTCCTACTAACCTTCCTTCTTCTTATTGATTAGCCAATTCTTGTCGATCAATTTGATTTAATTTAAAATACTTAATTCTACCTACATCTCTAATCATTCACACTTTTGCTAGCTTTAGAGCCTTCGCGTTGGACGGAAAATTATAAGAATTTTTCGAATTTATTTTATTAAATTGCGAGTGAACTATGTACCTATTTTATGAGGTATGCCAAACGTAACACGATTTCTTTTTTTCTTGTCTTTGTATATAAATATAAGAACCGAGCCGTCCATAAGTTTAAGATTCATTCGTTCATCCATTCCATCATTCATTCATTCGAGGTGTAAATTCTTTGAACAGAGCGGCGCATTGTTAAAATTGTAAATAATTGTCTTTTCATCGATACTCTTGACTCTCGGATTTAAGTTCATTTATTTTGGTTTTTCCTTTTAAATAGTCTCTCTTTAATTTTGATGTCGTTTTTGGAGTTTTCATTTTCTGGGTTTGAAATGTCTATCTCGATGGTAACTTTACTTCCAATAACGCGTTAGTGACGATCCTCGGTATCTGATGTTCCGTCACTGAGAGATTATAAACTCGTTACCTTGTTTCTCCAAGAGAATTGTTGACCGAGAGACCCGCTTCTTATGAAGATAGATGAAACCGGTGAAGAAACACACCACGTGTCCAACTCCGTGGGTCGAACTCTCATCAGCCCTTGTTTTGACCATTTAGCGGGTGTAGTCGAAACGTTACACTGTTCACTATCTATGAGTAGCAGAGCTAGTCTCTTGACATTTTTGTCTAGTCGACCAGTTGATGTCTTGACCCGCACAGTCCTACTCCTTGTGCCACCTGGTGCGAAAGTCTTGTTTGACCTTCTGGATATGTTTGCCACGTAAACAAACGATTATTCGTAGTAGCTGGACGGTCCTGATTAGGTAAACTCGCAAGTGAATCGCCAATTAGGTAATGAGAGGAAGCGAGTGCAGTTAGGTTATTGGGTTCGGATGATAGTGGAGTCAACGGTCTTGGATTTAGAATCGCCTTCATTTCAACGACTAGAGTATCCAATTGTTCAAAGGTAAACAGCTCTGAGCCGACTACTCGTTTTAGATGATGTTTAAATGATTTCACCGCTGCTTCCCAGAAACCACCGACGTGTGGCAACCTAGGAGGGATGAAGTGCCAAACTGGTAACAAAGGTCTCAAGGAGACGAAGAGATGTATTGACCCAATGCAAGGTGATCGTAGAATTCGACCAAAAAATTGTTCGATCTATTTCGACACTTATGGTTGATTTTACCGTTGAACATAGATCAGCCAGAAGCACCGCTGCGCACAACTCTAACCGTAGAATTGTTTGCCGGGTTTTTATTGGTGCAACCCTTGATTTTGCACAAAACAGCTGAACCCGAACGCGTCCGGTGAGATTAGATTCATTTATGACGGCGCGGCGTGATGAGGTAAATAGAGTCCGTCTGTCGATTCCCCGTTGACTTTGACCATGTGTTACATGTTTCTTGAAGTGATCTTGACACGCGGCCTCTTCGTTTGATAAGTGTTTTGTGACATTGGTTTCTTCAATATCCCATAATCTGCTGGTGTCATTATTCCGACTTGTGAGATAACGTTTCATATTCTTTTTATTTGGCAATGGAGATATGTTTCCGCCGATTACCCAACCGATGACTGTCTTATGCAAGTATAGGCTGGATTGTTGTACGGTTGATAATTTGATTTGACCGACACAGAAAATGGACAGAAGCATTCCCGCGCCTAATAGTACCCACATAGGCGCTGGCTTTTGAAATTCTGGGCCGGCTAGTCGAATATTCGATAAAACAGTCAGTGATTGACGGATGATTTATTGATCTGGAGGGATTGATGTAATCCTTGGGACGATGAGAATGTTGATAGTTTTTTGATTGGAGTTGTTAGTAGATTTGATATTTGCGGTAATCCAATGCTTGGCTACCGTTGTAAGTTCGTTCAGAGCCCCGATTGGAATATGGCAACCTCTTCTCGGTAGCCCTAATACCTTTGCAAGTGCTTCAGTGACGAAGTTTGCTGTGGAACCTGTGTCGATGATCGCACGACAGGGAACGTTCGATTTGTTTCGATTTTGTATGTAGAGTAGAGCAACAGGAATGACATCGTCAGTGAAGGAACGAGTGATGTTTCTGACCACAGATCCGGCAGGTACCTCCCTTGCAATCCTTCGGTAAGTGATCCTTGCCGAGACAGTTTCCACATAGGGATACTATATTAGCCAATTGACACCGCTGTTCCATTGTTGCCGAGAGAAAAGTCTTACGTTCGTACACCGAATGCATTTCCCGACACATCGGACACGGATAGATCCTGACAAATGGCGTTACCGAAGAAGTAGCCGCTGGCGTTGATGAAATTTCATTACTCCAAGTGTGATTAATTGATTTTGACTGTGTCTTTTTTGAATATTCCCGTAAAATTTACGGCGTCGTTGACGCAGCCTGATGAGAGTCGGAAGCCGGCGTGACAGAACGGACAACATTTCAATTTCAGCTTGCTGCCAGACACTCTTCCATTTCTCGAATCAATTGACGCATTTCTGCTATGACAGTGCAATGACGTTCCCTCAAGGCTTTTACATCGTCGGATAGTGCGTGCAGTTCGTATAAATCCCTTTCCATCGACTGCACATGTATTTCGTTGATTCTTTTGTACTGCTCACAACGGGTTTCGGCCTGTACTTGAAGCCGATTCAACTCTGACGAATTTACCTGTTCTACGATGACCGTTTTGCGACGCGTGACTCGCTTCTTACTATCTGCACGTTTGCGTTTACGAGTGACCAAGGTGTCTTTCGGCATGGTAGATTATTTGTTTTGGAACGAAATGGAAGGGAAGTATGAAAGGAATTGGCGATTAACAACACGAGCTTACCGTTCAGATGCCTTCTTTGAAGAGACGTCTCACACTCCTCGTTTCTCGTCACTTTCGTTGCCTTGATCACCTTGATTGTTGTGCTGATCTTGATGTACAACTTCACAGAACTTAATTGATTTAACACTTGTGCATTAATTGACACTTTTTCACTGAATTGATTTCGTTAATTGATACTAGAGTTCGGATTTTATCCGGCTCGAAGGACCACAACGTATTTTTCGGCACGACACTTTAGTGGAGTAAGGATTTTAATCGGGGATTATTCGTTGAAACGATTTTTGTAAAACCAAACTATTTCTTTACACGTTGAATACAAAATATTTGGTTACAAGATCACAAGTTGTATTATTCGTAGTAGTTTTTACATTTAAATCGTTATTGCAGTGATGTTGATATGTTGAATTTGTCAGAGATCTAAATAGTTGTCTGTTAGACGGATTAACAAGTAATTGACTTGAGGACTTGACACGTACTGACTGTACAGTTTGACGTCTCAACGGCAACTGACTTCTCAGGTAATGATCGAAGAAGGTATTTGGAAGATTTACGGAAATGTGAAGGGGGCAGGAGCTTGTTGATTGGCTGATTTTTCGTATTGGTCAATTATTTTGGGGCGTGGAAATTTTGGATTGGTCAAGAACTTTTACCCGAAGTGTTGGCTATGGGAGTGGAAATCTTTTATGTAGGAGGAAAGTGGGAGCACGCAGGTATGTCAACTTAATTGAACAATACGTGACGCTTCCGCACCTTATCGTACCTAAAGTCCAGGCAGCCAATTGAGTGTTGTAAATGGGTCAGACCCGGGGTAATTAGGAAGTAATAAACCGACGCTGAAAGTCTCGTATTACTGACTCTTCGCTTATTTAGTCATTGTTCGATATGTCTTTATTCTCTAGGGTCCTTTATGACCGGACGTACATAACGAACGTGCGGGAAAGGATCTACCGAGGCAATTTTCACCTAAACTAAGGCTCACAATCAGTGGATAAAATGCCATGACCCTAGTATTCGGAAGGCTCCTCCTTTCAATTACCTGACACCCATTAAAATCCGTTATTAGCATGTTTGGGGGACCCCTTATGAGTCATCGTAGAGTTCACGTTACAATTACGAGGTTCAAACGCAGCTTGACAACCTTCGTCTTTGCTAAGGGTTTTCCAAATTTTTTCACACGCAAACGAATTCAACTTAATTGTTTGGTCCACCCGGATAGCGCAGGTGCAACCGACTGACGTTGCTAGTCGTCACCGTCCTCTTGGACAACTCATCGTCTTCTTGTCAGGCTTTCACTAATCGATTCGGGATGAAAACCGTAAGCGTGTCCTCCAGATCCGTCACGATTTTATCCCCAAACTTCGTCTTAACTCGACGAATTCCGCTTACTCTATCATCAAAGTAGGCTTCAAGATCTGCAAGCTTCTTCAAAGGATGAAACGTCTCCAACCGTGATACTTCGTTCAGTTTCGCAAAATCCGTGATTCCAAGGGTTAATATGTATTTGACCAAAGTCTCTTGTTAGTCGATTCATTTTGTACACGTCAATTATGCACTCACGTGCCACTACTCTGAATGCGGGAAATGGGGAGGGTTGAATGTTTCATTATATAATTAATTGATTGTAATAGATATGGGGAAAAGAATCTGAGGTCTGGAGGACGGGACACGACAAAGAAGCTTGTTTTGAATTTAATCAATATCTGATTTCCTTCTCGACTTGTATGTATTTCAAAAATTGTAATGGGATATATTTTTTAAATTTCTCATCGAAGTGCAAATTGAAATTGAAATTTCGAAAAATAGGTTCGCTTCAATTTCGGGTAGATTGTGATATAAAAAAAAAAAATAAAAATAAATAATCCAACTTCGGTATCTTGTCTGGTTTTGAGTAGCGAGTACCATTTGCATTCTAAACTCGATAAAATTTCTGACTCATAAGGATTATTGTTTGTCATCAAAATATACTTGATACTGACGATAAATGAAGAAAGATTCTTGAGTGAAAGTAATCTTTATTTTTTCAATACTTATATAAATAGCAATTTTTTTTAAATGTAAAACCTTGACTGAGGAAACATACGTGATATTGCATGAAAATAATTCATCAGTGATCAATATTTGGGGAAAATATGCTACAAGAATTAATGCACGTATCTTGTGCTCATCAGGAAAACATTGGAAAAATCGTTCAGTGTATGCTGCTTTTCGTACTTTCAATATTCCTACCAAATTTTTGAATCTATAATTGTACTCGTTCCTGTACATCATTACCTATATTAATTCATGTATCTCATGAGGATTTCAAAATTGAGACCATTTCGTATTAGTTGCATTAAAGGAGACTTCTCAACACCGACAGGTACGCCATCGAGGTTTTCATTACCTGTAAGAACAAACAAATTGTCGGTTCGGCACGATAATAAAATTGTCAGCTTAAACTATAACATGTAGTATAATGGAGAACGAAAGAATGTCAATTTACCGTTAACACTATACCTTCGTTTATGGTATTTTAATATTTAGCAAATATTCGACACGCTTGATGCTTCGTTTTAGTATATAGGGCAGGGATGAGACTGCTTTTATGGGTCAGAAATTATAGTATCTGTCAAATTTAGGTACAGTAAACACAAATAGTGCAATCAACTGTTGAACTTCTTATGAATGAAATTCAAATAAATATACTCAAATATAACACAAATTGTTGTTGTAACCATTTTTAGTTGTACCGAATGATATTTCTTTGCATGAATAAAATATTTCCTCGAAATTTGACCGCCATGTCCAGTAAAGTCCATCTATAGACTATACATTATAAATAAATCCTTTCGCGTTGATGTACAGGATGTAAAAAAATACATGTCACCGTTTTACCATATGATTCGCTAACCTGACATCTGTGAGGATAACCCCATACATAACTTCGCAAAAGTGACTTTGCCCCTGATATTATGGTTAAATATACAAAACATGTATTATTAATCGAATTAGTTCTTATTGAACGGACCACAAAGAAACCATGAATCGTAATCGAGTTCGTACCACCAAAAATTGTCCTTAAAGTTAAGAAAAAGCCGAATTAATTGGAAAATTGAAAATCAATTCATCAACAACCGAACGAACGGATCATATTTTGCAGTATCAATAATCGATAACCTATTTGTTTATTTACTAGCCACTACATATCAACTCAAAACGTAAAAAAAAAAAAAAAACTGCTACACTAATTAACGTTAAAATAACATCGATATTACCGTTTCGGTTAAATGTGAATCATTCTTCAGAAAGATCATTCTTGTCGGCTAGTTTTATTTGCATCCTGCTCAATCACATGTAACTCGAATTACGTATAGGACATAATTTAGTAAACGATTGAACGTGTTGGAACGAAGGCTTCCAAAAGTTTATAATAAGACTGAATCTAGTCAAATTGAGTGTGTGTGCGTGTGTGTGCGTGCGTGTAAGCGCCTGAGCATTATCTGAGGTGATATGATCTTGGGTGAAAACAATCGCCATTGCATAAATGCACCAGCCGACACGCTCAGCAATCCTGGTTGTTGGTGAGTGTATTCCTTAGTAATGCTCGTTTTTTTTAAACAAATAATAACAAAAAACATTTGTCTGCGATGCTAGGCCGCTTAAAGAGTGCACATCACAATTCGAAGGAAAATGTTCTGCAAAAATATGAAAAAATAAATAATTTAAACAAGGGTTGAGAATATAACGATCCTAATTATGAAGAAAAATAAAATAAAATGCGATGGCCTAATGTCGGCGCCAACTGTCGGAGTGATTTAATTCAGATATTCGTTAATTGGGTTTTACTTGAATGATTTAATGAGTTCACGAGTGAATAATGTTTCTAGAGATTTGTCGTGCAAGTCAGGCTGTCAGAGATATCGTTGGAAAAATTATTTTGCAAAGGCTCATAAATATTCGAATACGAGAATTTGAATAGCTGCGAAACCGAATCAGCTAATAAGACTTAGCCGATTGTTTGGTACGACCGGATTAACGCTTCTGAAGAAGAACGTGGAATTAACGATCTTGGTTGAAGCACCGGCGTTCATTTATACTTGCTAAGCGGCGTCCCTTTCTTTGTCGCATGCTATTTTAGCTCCGAATGTGCCAGTATCTGTAATTTTTTTTTTCTGATCGTTTGCGCAAATTTAGCTCTCTCAATAATCTCGGCTTATTTTATATTACGCTGCTTTCTCACGCTTTCTTAATCCAATTTGCTAATTTTATTCGATGTACCCGGGTCTACTTCTTGTATTTACACCTAAATAGTTTAAATCCAGTCTTATCTATTTAGTAATTATTGGTCAGCGTCGTTTTTGACTAGATCGTTTGGTAGTGTGTCGAATTGGTAATGTGTTATCAGTATAAGCAACCGACTAGACTGACTAGCTTAAGAACTCGTTTGGACATTTCAAATACGTTTCACAATATACAATAGATTCTGATTCCAAAAGTCTACCAGTTGAAATTTGCGAATCGTCGCTATAAAATTAACCAGGATTCAGTTTATCAGAGCAGCAATTGATGAGAAGCGCATTCAGTTACGCTAGAAAGTTATGTATCGAGGCAAACAATTATCCGATCGTGAGCTTTATATGAAATAAAGTCTTACTACTAAATCGCACAGACCATACGTCAAGAATTAAAAACATCCAGCGAACTCACATTTGCAAAACTGCCCATAGAAAATATGTAGAATTTTCCAGCCGTCAGTACGAGCGGCTTCTGAGACCTGGCCATGCATACGATGAGCATTTTGGCGTGAACCGATGACATGTCGTACCATCGACATGCGCTTAATGCGTCATGTACTTTAGTACTCTAGAATCAACAATAATCGAATAACATTTGCCAGTAAATAACGTTTCCATGATTAAATTAACGTAAATTGAACAAGTGCATTTCAACGTATCCACTCGATGCTTTATAGTTGACTACTTAATATTTTTCGAATACCTCTTGGACAAGACGTTCACCTACGAAGCAATAAACGAAGATGTTAAGTATCACACTTAGGATGTACAAGGTAACGCTGAAGAAATCTGAATTTTGTTCTCCCTCAGCGTGCTATAAATCAAATTAGACATATGATGTGGCACATTTTTTTAAATAAATTTGTATCAAGCTTTAATGCTTGAACAGAAACCCAGTAGATGAGCACCGTATTACCGCTAAAACGTAGTAGGACAGGATACATATGAGAATCATTCCTCCAAGAAGTTGACCCATTAAAATAACATTGTACACCTCCTCCAGAGTCTGTGTCATCCTAGAGTTTATTAATTGTTTATTTACGTACTTAGTTTTATCTGTAGGCTTGTCAACAGTTTTATCATTATTATTAGTAATTAAAATTATGTGACTAATATTTTGGATTCACGGTCCAAGAACTCACCGTATCAGTCGCACGTGGTTTTTGACAAGCGTTTTTATTGCCAGACCACACTCTTGACCATTGGTATTTATATCGTTGATTCGTTCCGCAAGGACGGACAGTTGTCCAAACACGTGGACTGTCAAAGTGACGATAAGACAATTGGGGCCAACGTATCCGAAAGACGCGAAAAAGACGAACGGAAGCTGAGCGGCGTATGTCAGTGCGTAAGATTCAATGTTTGACACGTCATAGAATATATACGTGTGGTATGGCAATTTTAACTCCATTGTTGAATTTCCTTTCACTGAGACAGCAATTGCATTTTACCCTCTGCGGTATAAATCTAGGGCATAATTCAGAGAAATGTGCTGTGACGTGCATTTCCGGCGGGTCTGGGAAAAATGTTTCACGGCACGGACTTGACCGGGATTCGAACCCGGGACCTTTCGCTTTCCGGACGACTGCTTTGACCACTAATTTATCCCTGCCGCTGCGAAAACTCCTTTCCTCCATACCGGTACGGGGATTCGAACTTTATTGTCAAAAACTGTACCCAAACTTTAGCTCGAAATTCTCTATGTAACACGCGTATATCTATCGAAATAGTTAAAGTTGTTCTCTTATTCATTTTGATCACGACTATCCAAGGATTTTGACGTGTCTATGCCAATATAAGTTACACACTGAGAGAAATGTTTAGTTCCGGTTACCGCTCAGTCCTTAACTATTTTCATTTTTTACCACAATCGAAAAATATAGTTCTAGGTACAAAATAAAAATTAGTTATCCAGCTGTTACCGGAAAGTCTAGTATCCGTTACTATTCTTTCTCATTACGATCACTGTTACTATATTTTCTTGCAACTGTTGCGAAAATTTAATGCTTGTGCAACAATAAACTGACGTTAAAGCCTTGCTTAGCTGAAAAACTAGAGTAAACCGAACAAACTGATTTTGCGTTGTGATTACCAAGAAAGGATCGACAATAGCGCAAAATGGTTAGGCGTACCTCGTTTTTCGTAATTTCAACAATATTCAAACAGTTTTTCTAACGATACGTGTTCTACTGAATTTTTCTAGTTACTATAACAAATGAAATTTTTCTCAGAGAAAGATGCGTTGAGAAAGTGACTTACTGGTTCCTAGCAGACCAACGAGAGGTGCCAGGTAATAACTAACTGCCGTAGAGAGTGTCATCGCTACTGCTACTGCAACGAAAATCCGGACCTTCTTATAGTTGTCTAGAAGGACTTTTTTTTCCAGAGTTGTTTTATAATTTATCTCGACAAAATCTTCGTTAACCGCCCGGATTACTTGTCCTAGTTGCCGGCTGTTAACACGTAGAAGAATCACTTGAATCAGGATCGTCGTGTACGTTATATTTTCGGATAGATTCGCCACGACGTGTTCAAAATTTTTGCCGAGTTTGTAAAGGTCTACGTATTCTAAAGTCACATGAATCAGTAAACAAATTAGGCCGAGGGTAAACCGCGTGTCGTTATTACTGAGTGGCCAAATACCCAGCAAGGATAGAAGTTTTTCGTTCCATTCTAGAAGTTGAACCGCAGACGACATTTCCATCTAGAGAGAAAAGAGAGAGCCATCGACAAAAGAAACGTGAAAAATGACACTCGTCAATTTCTCAAAAAAAAACATCCTTCGTTACAATGAAACTGAAAAAAATCTTGTACCATTGTTTTTACGCCTGTGCCTAGAATTAAATTAAAATCTTTGATTTCCAAAAAAATAAAGCACCACAACTATCCGAGGATCGTCTAATGCGTGTTGCGTTAATCGAATGCTTACCTTAATCACAGAATCGGCTTGATTTATTGTTACTCCTCTGAGAACAGCAATGAACTGACAAAACAAGTACGCTGCGCCTCAGAGGTAAACAATTGCAAAGCCCTGATAGGTCGATGCGAGCGAATCAAACAGTGAGATTCTAATCGATACGGCATTTCCGAATTAATGAACGTATCATAGATGCGCGTGATGCCTTGACTACGTGCACAGCAAGTTTCGTACATAGCTATTGTACCGCTTTCATTCGCTCACCCTCGGAAATAGCCCATATTTAATTCATGGCTGCAAGAACTCGAGCAGCTTTTGTATTTGTTGGCATCTGCATTTACGCCTAGACATGCTCAATAACTGACTCATCTCGTCGAAAAAATTGCAAATCTGTCACATTGTAATACACACCTCAAGCCGCGTAATAACTTTAGCAATTTTGCGAGCACGAACGCTGCAATCTCGTGGCGTAAAACAGCCAAATATTTTTTATGAGATGAGTCGTTACAAACTGATTTTGCGTTGTGATTACCAAAAAAGGATCGACCATAGTGCAAAATGGTTACGCGTACCTAGTTTATCGTAATTCCAACAATATTCGAACAGTTTCTCTAACGATACCTGTTTTACTGAATTTTTCTAGTTTCTTTAACAAATGAAGTTTTTCTCACACGTGTTGTTACGTTCACGGTTTTTTCAGAGCCTTGGCTCCGGCAGCCGCGCTACTGTGAGCTGATTGTCCTTCTAGTGAACGAATTTAAATTAATGAAAGATTGAATGAAACTCCTATTCAATTTTTTCCCTGTCCAATTAGCTGTTTCTGTTTGTCAAGCCGTGCGTCGGGTCATCGATCATGTTTCCTGGTATCGTTTGTGCTGAAGCACAATATCGGCTGGATATCACAATGTGAAAAAATCAAGTTGATCCGTTCAGGAAATCGAAAAGTATACATTTTATTTGCATTTTTAAAAAGAAATTTTCACTCAAAAACTAGCAAACAACAATGGTTGGGATTTGTGGAGTTATATTTTATCATTCGGTATAATATATCCTAAAAAAACGAAGAAAATATAAGTTTGGACAGCTAAGTCATGTATCATCCAGCTACGGCTTTTTATCGCGTATCGCATTCTTAACTGTATTGAACTTACATCGGATTCAACGTCAATTAACGGCGGCAGCTTCAAAATCAAAACTTACCTACGTAACGTCAGACACGGTATTTCAATAACAATAAATTAGGTCCGATTTGAGGGTATAAAATTTTTGTCGTCCTGGGTAGCGATAAAACATAAATTTGACAAGTAGATACACACTTACATATTATGGTGGGTTCTTCTCAGTTTTTTGCGGTGAAATCGATTAAATACGCACGTATTTTCCAAAAGACTAGGCAAATCGCAGGAAATAGAATAACTTTGAAATGCCGATAAGCCAATTCAAGGAGAAAATATGCAGTATGATAAAAGCCAGCAGAAACGAAAATAAACAACATTTTTTCGCCTCTTGAAAATACGCCATTTTTCTTCAGAAAAAGCAAATCTTAAATTGATCTACACCATGTAATAGCGATTTTCCAATTTTTTACACACCATTTGAGAAAACAAAAATCTGAAAAAATATTACTACGAAAAAACTTTTATTTTTCTTCATATATTTTTATTATAATTAATTTTTTATTTATTACATATTCATGATTGTACATTCTGACGCATTAATCATGAAAAACATGGTCAGTAAAAATTTTTTTCGTAGCAATACTTTTTCAGATTTTTTTTTTTTTCTCAAATATTAGGTAAAAAATTGGAAAATAGTTATTCCATGGTGTACGATGGCTTGAAACGTTCATAATTTGACAAACATTGATTTAAGATTTGATTTTTCCAAATAAAAGATGGCGTATTTTCATGAGGCGAAAATATATTATTTTCGTTTCTGCTGGTTTTTATGATACGGCATAATTTTCCCTTGAAACTACGTTCAAAATCAATACCTTTTTGCTCCTAATGTTTTTCTGAAATATCCATTTCTTCCATCAGAAACTTACAATTAGCCTTGAATATGAAATTTTTCAAATTGACCGAGAGTGATCCTGTCCAAACGAAGGCGGCAATTAAAAAATCCCTTTAGAAGTATATTTCCAAACTCAGAACCTTTTAGAAAAAAAAAAGATATTACTCAAATTTCCTACCCCATCGGTTTGACTTGGTAGTTTCTTTGCGAAATGTCCCATATACTTATACTTATATACTTACTAACTAATCTATGAAAATCGAAACGTTATTCGCACACTCTCAGAAAAATCACGAAGCACAGAACGTAGACGGGACTGCGGAACAAACTTCAGCAAAACCAAGTAGCTCGATCGACAGAGGATACTACTAAATTGGTACCAAAACCTGAGAATAACTTAGAAACTAACTTACAGACTACTTTATGGGAAGGAAAATGAATTCTAACGCACGAAACAAGGTACAATTGAACGGAGAACGATGATTTATTTTCGTTTTCCGTTGAACGGGGTTACAGATTAATATACCCCTCTTCGTAAACCTCCCACAGCCCCCTTGGAGAGTGCCACGCGGGGTGGGACCAATCCTGGACAGGGGACTCCTAGTCCCATCTTCCTTCAAGTAGCCACCTGATTCCAAAAAAATCAATCCCTTCGTCTCCCTGCCCGACATAAATTTTGTCTTTGGGGAAAATAAGTTCCTGCGGAACAAAGACGGAATTTTAACTGAGATTATACACTCAAAAACCGATTGATAAACACCGTGGAAAACAATATCATCAAAATTGGAACGAGAAACTGGCGTATAAATTTTTAAACATTGGTAGGAATTATCCATGTACGCGTAACGACGACGAACAGAGAAATATCTAACTCTTACCCTAAGGTCCCGGATGGTTAGAGACATAATTTGCGTCTTTCTTCTTCTTTAAAACTTGAAACGACTTTCACAAAGTGAGCTTCGAACCACAATCAGCAAATTCTCAACGTCGCAGCTTATACAGACTGATCAGTGCCTGAAGACCCAACCCTACAGACAATGCCTACCAATGACTGACCTTTTCCTTACCACTTACACACGGTAACTCCACCCACAGTGACTGCAAAAATGGAAAGTTTTAGAAGTTGGCGGAATATTCGCGGTTTCGTTTCCCGATGCCAGCGGCGTCAATGCCTGACGATGAGGTATTCCTTCGAGTTCCTCCACAGTCGTAACACGCCAAGGCCCAAGTTAAGCCGGGCATCCATAACACAATTGACGATGGACTGATTTCACTCATTATTCGTCCCCTTCTCTGGAACAGAGTGCTCCGCTGGTAATTTGACAAGAAAAAGTAAATTATTGATTCAGAAGATGTCAAATATACATGCATTTTATCTTTCTGCCTCCGTATCAGAATCTATCGTGACTCCGGTTAAAGTTTGGTTACGTTCGAGTACACAATGCGCCTTTTACCCTCTGTTGTATATGCTACGAGTAGGTAAATACACACACGATACATACATTCAATGCAACACTACTCAGGCGGCACAGAGCCAGTATTGTCTTGACCAGCTCCAATAAAGGTTGACAGTTCAATAATACCAAACATTTATTCGTCACTTTCCGATTCCCGTACCGCTTAAATAATAAGAGAACGGGACAGAACACACTCCCTAATCCGTGATGATTTTCGTGAAGATAGTCATTTTCACAATGGATCACAAGTGAGTCTTAATTACTTCCGTAACGGATGCTTCGAAATATAATACCATATAATAGGTTCTAGATATTAACATTCTTTCCCAGATTGATTCGACAATTGAAGCTTTTCCGAAGCTTTTCCGAATTGAAGCTTTACCACGATTTTTTCTTCTGCGTTTTCGCTGATCTTCATCTCAAAATCACCTATCCTTGGGATTGCTGCAAATGATACCTGGATGGGCGGGTGTACAGGTGACATCTTCATTCTAGAACAATGCATTTATATTTGACTGATTTAGATTTATCGATGGTTTCACTAGGATTTTAGTTCTACTTTGAAATCAACACGATTGAATAAAATGGCCTGCTTGATTACAATCGTCCTTATCTAGTTATAGATGAATATAATCAGCAGTTATTCCTTTAAGATTTTCGATCTGTTCGTGTCAATTATTTTTATTTTATTTCCAACCTGAACTTTGACAATATGTTTTTCTTATGTTTCTTGTATTTCGTACGGTCACGAATGTAGATCCACACATTTTCTTTCGATTGATTCTTTTTCCCGTTCTGCTAATGACAACATTTGAGGGTCTGTAGTTTTTCTTTTCGATTTCCTATTTTCAAGTTCTTCCATCTGTTTTCGAATTTCAGCCTGTTCTTTTAAGAATTCTTTTTCGCATTCTTCTAATAATATTTGAGGATCTTCAAGTGTTTCCGAATATTGAATGAAACCGCTAGAACTTGGGTTCACACCTGATTCTACTCGCGTATTCATTGTTTCTTTACTTCGTTCGGTATTTTGCGTTAACGTAGTATCAGTAATATGTGTCACCAATTCTTCAGTCTGTTCAGACGTACCTATTTCTACCCTAATTTCCGATTCTGTTTGTTTTTCTAGTAATTTTTTCATCTTCCTGCGATTCTTTTAACTGTTTTTGTGTTTCAACACGGTCCTCCGATTCTTTTTCTAACTGTTGTTGCATTTCTACTTGTTTAGATAAAAATTCTTGTTCTAATTTTTCTCGTTTCCCAATTTGGTCTTCCTGTTTTTCAGCTAATTCTGCCTACCGTGAGTCTACTGCTTCAGCTTTTCGTACCCTATTTTGCAGGGCGGTAATTTGATCGGCGTATGCAGCTTCCGTTTCATTGAATTGTCTTGATATTTTTGCTATTTGTTCGCCTTCCAAATCTGGTAACTGTTTTGCTTTATTTAATTTCCCTGCATATGTTAACAATTCTGCCTCTTTAAGAGGAGTAACCTTTCCGTGTTCATTGTCTTTTCTCTTTCGCGTGATAGGCTTGCCGTCACCAATGAGTTTTAACACTCATAAAATGAAAAAGGAAAAGTTGAAATCGCAATCGATAGTATATTAATAAAAAAAAAATAAAAAATTCCACTTTTTAGCTAAATTCGATCAACAACGCTGTTACCAGTGTTATAGGACGGATTCAGTCTGACCGTTAATTACGCACGAAAGCCTAAACTCAGCACATAGATTTATTGGATAGAGAATAATATGTTAGACGATTATCTGTGGGGAAAGCTAATTGTAAGTTTAGAAGCGAAAAGGTGTCACTTACCTTTCGTTGTCTTTTGCTTATTTATTTATTAGGGTTTTATAGTTGGTTGGACGAATTATTTATCCAGTCGGATTAAGGTAAACGCATCGATGAGTAACGTTTATTGAATGAATGCGTTTGAACTAAATCCACGATAACAAAAGGTCAATTAAAGAACTTGGTTTAATGTAGGAATTTAAAATGTAACACTGAGGGTTCAAACAGAGAAAACATTCTGGGTTTCACAACAGAAAGAGGAAAGAAAAGAACGAACCGCGCAAGCGGTTGATGGAAATAGAATAAAATTGCATGATAAAAAAAATACATGAAATGATCTAGAATGCTTGATATCTACGGGAAGAGGCCGCCGAGGACGTGACAATCTCACCGATTTGCGTTTTAAACATCCGTTTAGAAAGTCCTTTTATCGCGCACGTATAAACGAGGGAATAGGATCAGAAACATCAAAATCGCGTAGAAGTACAGTTCTATTTATTTTTTTTTCTCAGTATCTTCCATCTAACATGTAATTTATTTGAAGTTTCCTAATACAGACCTATAATTATTATTCACAAGATTCTGTGCGCGCATTATCAGTATTCTGTAAAATACTTCGTGATTTACTAATCAATTTTGCTAAAACGGATGCCCAGCTTTGTTGTAATAATAGTTTAAACATTGCGAGCACGTCTTGTAAACGAAATTTTGCGTCGCAGCACCGCGTTAGATTCGAACTAGTGAGTCGTCCAAAGTGATCTTTCATCCGATTCTCAATTCAGTCTATCGTTAAAAAATTCTAGATATCGGTAATCATTGTTCAATAGATATTTCCTCGGTTCCATTGCGTTTCTCAAACCAAGCGTTATATCCTAAGCTGGAGTCACTTCGAATCGTCGGGTATACGCTCATTAGTGATCACAAAAGACTTCTCAACACCGAAAGGTAAGCCATGGAAGTTCTTAATATCTGTAAATAAAAAAAAAAAAAAATGTAATTCGTCCAAGAAATTACCATTTATATTTTCGATAGCATAATCTGCTGTAGATTATGCAACAGCTAAAAAGTAATCATGTAAACTCACAGCGGTAAAGTTCTTCATAGAAAATATGTAGAATTTTCCAGCCGTCAGTATGAGCGGCTGCTGAGCTCTCCCCATGCAAATGATGATCATTTTCTCATATTTCAGTGGCATCTCGTGCCAAGCACACTGAGTGAGGGCACGATGTACTTTCGTACTCTGAAAGTAGCGTTAAATTAAATCAAACTCGCCGATCGGCGTATATATGAATTGTTATTGTACCAAGTGTTTTTTCCAAGTATGGTTAGACTCACCTCTTGAATAAGGCTCTCGCCGACGAAACAGTAGACGTAGATCAAAAGCAAGACGCTGAGGACGTACAACGAGAAAGTAAGGAAGTGAGCTTTTTGTCCTCTTCCAGTATTCTGTGTAAAAAATATTTTTACAGGGTTTAAATTTTACTTCCGTCATATCTTGAAGCCGCAGATTTCAACACGAACACGTAACGCGTATGTGTCACTCCGCCAAATAAAATCATTTTTGCGGGGCGACCGCCGCGGAATTTTTTCGAACTTCGAAAATATATTCTCTACGGTGTAAAAAAAATTTTCCGAAAGCTTAGACGCTTATTATGCAGCCATTTTGATGTTGTGATTATTTGAATTTTTGAAGAAAAAAAAAATTTACCCACTTTTTTATTAAATTTTATGACGCAGAAAACTTTTTTATCAAAATTGAAAGAAGATAGTTCTTTGTAGGAAAAGTTCTCAGCTTTTCAATGGGAATGTTGATTTTTTGGCGTACGCAACAGAAGACCCTTCAAAATCCAATTAAAGTGAAAAAACTGATCTTTCTCACTGTGCGGCGCGTGTTACTTCAAATTTTATATTTTTTCTAAAAGCTGAGAGTTTTTCCCATAAAATATGTCATTTTCACGATGTGCATATTTTCCGTTTTTTTTTCAAAAAGAAAATAAAAATCAAAAATGGAATTCATCGAGAAATTTTAGATATTTTCAAAAAATCTGACAAAAAACGATGAAGATGGGTTTGAATAATTTTTTTGTATTTTTTGTATTTTTTTTTTTTTTTCAAGAAGTACATCGAAAAACAAAAATTTTCAAAAAACAAACGTCCCGATAAGTCAAATTTTGAAAAAGTTTTAGCTATTTAAAAAAACAAGCCATTTTTTTCAAAAAATCACGACTTTCCTTTGGTTGGGTAAAAAAGAATTTGAAAAAATTCTGAAAAATGTTTTTCATAGGCTAGAAAAGGATAAAAAAAAAGAAACTTTGAAAAGTGGTCGATTTGGCGTGGAATGCCCCAGATACTTTACCGCCAAGACATTGTAAGTCAGGATGCAAATGAGAACCGTTCCTCCGATGAGTTGTACCAACAAGATAACGTTGTAGGACTCCTCCAAATCTTTCGCCATCCTGAATATCATTATTTGTAAAATATTTCTCGGACAATCTTTATCAGAGACAAATTGAATTTCCAAACTGAGTTGATATTCCGTCGCGAATGGCGTTGAAAATACTCACCGTATCAGTCTGACGTGCTTCCGGACGCACTTTTCAATCGCTAGGCCGCATTCTTGATAATCAGTGCTCATGTTGCCGATGCGTTCCCCCAGGACTGCCAATTGGCCACAAACGTGAAGCATCAAGGTTACGATTAAACAATCGGGACCAGTGTGCCCAAAGGACGCGATGAAAACAAATGGAAGCTGAGCGGCGTACGTCAGTGCGTAAGAGTGAAGTTGCGACACGTCGTGAAACATCCGCATGTGATACGGCAAATTCCATTTCACGGTCTCGTTTCTATTCTCTGTGAAACAATTGTTATTCTAGATAACATGAACGGAAAGTAATTACACGTTTTATAAAACTTTTCGAACCGAACGGATTTTCAGAAGGTTCGAACAAATTCTGAACGGTAAGTTGAAATTTTTTTCACTGTCAGACTCCTATCAATAATAATACCACGAATAAACGGTAAACTAGAAAAGCATTTGAAAAATCGATCTCTTTCGTAGGATATCGTTGTTCTAATAAATATATGGCAAAATTCTAGTTATCTGTAATTATCTACCCAAAAATATCGAATTTAAACTCGGATAATTATCGTCGAAGAGTACGAATTACTACGAAAAATGATGATGTTCGACAATTTTTTACGACGAGTTTTACTCTTCGTTGCGTACTGATTGATCAGAAGTCGTTGCATCAAATTGCTGTAACGTTTGCAATAAACATCTCATGTCACCTCTGATACATTAGCACGAAAATATTGTCTTGAACATTTATGAATGAGGTTAACGAAGAGAATTATTTTTATAAGGAACTCTGGAAATCGCTCTACCGTTGAATTTTGTACTCTTGATAAAAAAAAGAAAAGAAAAGAAAATGTGGATCACGAGTATTTGTCGATCATGGATCGGTGAGAAATACATTTAACAAAACTTACTCATGCCCGGTACACTAGCGAGTGGTGCCAAGTACGTAGTGATGGCGGTAGAAAGTACCATTGGGACTGCTGTTAGAAAAAATATCCTGGACTGTTTGTAGTAAGCTAAGAATACTTTTCTTTCTTCGCAACTTTCATAATTTTCCTCGTGAAAGTCCTCGCGCACCGTAACGATCACTTCTTTGAGTTGTCGACAGTTCAAACGTAGTAACATTACTTGGAACACAATTGTTGTGAACGTAATGTTTTGCGTGAGATTCGCAACGATATGCTCAAACGTGTTGGTGGATTGGAAAAGATCCGCGTATTCCAAAGCCAACTGGATTGCCATATAACCGAAACTCAGGGTAAATCTTAGGTTGTTTGGATCGCTAGGCCAGATCCCTAGTAGCGTTAAGATTCTGTTGTTCCAGTCAAGGAGTTGAACAGCTTTTGCTATTCCCACCTAGAAATGGATGAAAAGAAAACAGTAATCTCCGAAAGATTCACGACAGGAGGAAATTGTGTCCGTCAAGATTGACCAAAACTTTTTCAGATACTTCAAATTTTATGCAACCGTATACAAGATTCTGGAAGAAATTGGAAGTTCATCCACAGTACACATCAATGGAACGTTTTGATCGAATCTTTCACGATTCACGTATAATTTCAAAGTTCTAATAATCGGTTTTAACCTGATTCATCGAGGTAGCTGGATCCATGATGTACGGTCCAAGACTCACAATGAACTGATGAAGGGAGTGCCTTCTGCTCCGTAGTAAACATTGGCAATGCTCTGATTGGCCGGCGTGAGCCAATCACAATGGAAAGTTTTAATCGATACGGTATTTTCAAATTAATGGACATATTACAGATGCTTACGATACCTCGACCATCCAGTGTGCATACTTATTACCATGGTCTGTTTGACCATCCGTTGTGATCAACGTATAATTAATTCACGGCTAAAAAAACTGGTACGCGTTTTTGCATTTGCCTTTACACTCGTATCTTGATATTCCAGGGAGAAAAACTTTTGTCGAATTGGTTTAAGAACACCATTGAAGAATATCAAAAATCTTATAGTCTCAAAGATAACTCGAAGAGCTTGCATACTTTAGATACAAGAGATCCAACAGTAAGCACGTAGTAATTCAATTGGATATTTCCAAATGTATTTTCAAATCCATACGAGTTCGTTAAAGTTCTACTGCAAACAACTGAAGATTGCATGAATTTTTCTCGAACGGAGAAAAACAAAGACTACATCCATACGGGAAGCGATAAATTTGAAAAAAATGTGGATGATTTTCAATTATCAGTAAGAATAAGTTTCTGATTTTAAACCAAATTGTATGAAATTATACGCGGAATCACACGAAATACTGACCAATCAAAAACGGACACCCCTTGCATCAAGATTCGCGTGCGTTTTGGAATTAGTTGTTATTGTAGTAACAATGTCCCGTGGATCACTGGTGAGGTATCGACGATGCCAATTATCAAGTTCTGTACCGTGTTCAAATCTGAGATGTCAAATCGAACAAACAATCTCTCTGAATTGTAACGGTGTGGTTGCCGATTGTAATCTCAAAGATCTCTTGTTGTCAGTGTGTCGCGTTTACCAAACCCCAGATGATCACTGGTAAGGTCGTATTAACGATAGGGAGCGGCTGGGTATAATTTGGTTCTAGTACAAGAGAACTTGACCATCGGTACCAATTAAATTGCAATAAAATAATACGATACGATAACCGGACGTGGATTACAATTCTACGGATTGTGAGAGGACATCAGAAGGTATACCAGCCTTTAAAGATCGCTAAGTAAGGCATGGTTCTCGTTCTTCCTTGAATCAGTTGGTCAATATGATTAGTGTTGCGTTAACACGATCTAAAAGCCAAGAGTTGACGAAGAATAGTGCAGTTAAAGATTTGCCAAGAAGTACCCCGAACTTACCAACAAAGTTTCATTAAAACTGCTGAATGCCCAGGTATAAATCTAGGTGTTCAAGAAGGTTTTTAAGGATTAGAAATTGAGAGACGCGGTTAGTCTCGCACCAAGGATATTGAGAAAAGAAGATGAATAAAAAATATTACACGTGAGCTGATGCAGTCTCTTTACCACGAAGAGAAGCCCTTCCCTTTCTCGATTAACTGCAACATCCCAGAGTCTTATTTAAAATGTGAGTCTCGTCTGGCTTTGAGATTAGATGGATAACATACGCTCGAAAGTTGTACGACTATAAAGATAACACAGAGAGGCACCGTTCTGTATTATAGAACGGTAAGAAGTTTACGGAGACAGGAACCAAAACGCACGTCGATCCTTCCTATATTTGATCGATAACGTGGTCATGCGGTCGCCGATCATGCCGATCAAGGCAACCGGGGTATGACTTTTATGACATTAGAGCGGAATATAATTAGGGTATTTGAATGAGAGGGAACGACCCTAACTATTCTTCTCTATCTCTCTCTCTCTCTCTTGCCTCAAGACTTGGGATCAGATTGAGGCATAAATAAACATTATTTATATTCATCTATTTCTTTTGTAACGGTGTCAGCACGGTACACAGAGGGCGCCATAATTTTATGGGTATGCATATGATTGAAATTCGTAAATAATTCGTCAGCTGCGTGATACGTGATACGAATGAACGGACGGGAAGAAAATTACAGCCTGTGTTGAATATTTTTTAAAAGTAAGAAATTATCATTAATCGCTCAACATAATTCACATGAATTTTCATCTGCGATGCATAAATCTCGCGGTGTAAAAATTTTTTTAACAACGATGCTTCCATTTTCAGGTTATGAAGTTCTACACTGTTGAAATAATCGTGATAATCAATAATAAAGCATTGGAACGCGCTCTGAAACGTGCGTATAAAAAATTTATGATTTATGTTTTATACGAAAGAAAATTTGGCAATAAGATAAGCTTATTTTAGCGAAAAAAATATATACTAAGCAGTAAGGATTTTTATTTCAGTGTTTTTTTTTTTTTTTTTTTTGCAAGGATATTGTTGCTGGTACTTACTCGAAAATACATTGTCATTTTTTTGGTTTCTAAATTGCAGAGTAAATTTTTGTTCGTGGTTCCCACTTTCGTTGCCTGAGGGTCTACATTTTTTGCTGGAATACGATGAGAACAACTGGAATTTAATTTGCAATACCCTGTGAAACTCGCGAATTCTCTAAAATACTCTGAAAGATTTCACCGAATTCAGACTTCACAGAATCTCAATGGAACTTTGTAGAGCAACGGTGAATTCAAAGCGTTAAAAAGAAAATCGTTATTTTTCTAAAGTATTTATTGCGTTATAATATTGTTCGTAAAATAAGCAGTCCGCGTCTGATCCAATAAGTTTTAGTTCCGAAGCTCAAATTAAGTAGAAGAAACACTTGAAATGCGCGTGCGAAATAAATTTCAAAAGAATTTCCAAGCGTATTGTATTGCATTTTATGAACGTTTTGCACAATCTCGATATTTCAATTTGCAAAATAATGTGTCACGAGTCACGTGTATAAAACGACGTCGACATCCGGCGTTTGTCGCACGATGGGTCGAATTGTTTTTACCACCCTTGATAGCAGTAATTTCATACGCAATAGTGCGTTACCTCAAATTGGATATCTTGCACCTCGATTCGGCATGTTGGAATTATCAACCGATACGGAATGTGAAGCAATCGAATGACGGAAAGTTTGCTCGATTTTACTATCGAATTAATGAACAAATTCGTTATGAGCATGATACCTTCGCCGCGTATTAGGGTGCATAGTAAATTGCTAAATTACGTCGAGGTACCACCCTTGATCATATGGTAAAATAATATCCATAGGAGTATGATGATCGATCGCCACTTGCTGTCTTGCTGCTACGAGCATTTATCTCTACATGAATGTTTTTGATTTCGTATCTAGATTTTCTTCACCTTAATATCCTCAGCTGTGTCGGTCTGGTATTTGTAGAAAAAAAATCCATTATAGAAATTTCATAAGGGTGCAAAATTTAAAGAAACATGAATTTGATTTCCTATGTGCCTATATTAATGACAATCATTTCATGTGAGAAAAAATTCTACGTAAAACCATCTAAGACAGGTATCTACGTATTACGAATCTCTCGTTCTTTAACTGAAAATTTTGCAGTTGGTCGACTATTGACTTCGCAACAAAAACTCAAACGAGGTATTCATAAAAAATTTAATTTCGGTGACGATGTGTCGTGACAATTTAAAAAGACTGACATTATCACATCCTCGATGCTCTCTGTCCCTAGATATTAGGTGCATTCCAAATTATTTCATACCTATTCTTGATATTACGCGATTTTGTTTCATTTTCTTCAACCGCTTGCGCGGCTGGTCTTCTTTTATCTTTTCTCTTACAGAACAAAATAATTTTAATAATAATGAAGGAGAAAAGTATTATCCATACATTGTATACTTGAAACCTTCTCATTGGCCTAACTTCCGTAAAAATGAAAGAAATCAATCAGGAAGTGCGATATAAACAAAAACTAGAACAGTTTAACAAAAAATCTTCTGAATAGAGCAGTTCATAAAAAATCTCTTAACAAGATAGTTCGAAATCATCTCTTGAACGAAAAAGTTCTTCTTCGACTTTCGATCAGAGTAGTTGACGGAAATTCCAAGATCTTGACGAATTGAAAACTCTAAACAAATTCCGTGCTTCGAATACCATTGAGTAATATTATTTTTCCATAACAATTATCTAATACGATTGAACAGTATTATTTTCATAACGACATTCAGACGTTATAGTTTCAATTTAGTCAAAACTGAGTTTGGCCTAATAATTGCGTTTAATTGTAACTCAATTTAATTAACAACCTTTCAACGTGCGTAGATCTACCTGGCAAATCTATTAAACTATCTCCATATCCATTTTAATATATTCACCGGCGCCCGTTTGGCATTGGTAAAATATCCTTCTTTCTCTTGAAAACACTTTCACAAAAACCTTGAGCTGCCGTAACTAAAGTAATCGTACATAAACAGTGTTAATTCATATCATAAACGGTCATCGTCGAGCACGCAGATCCGCCCACAGCCCGAATAATCAAAATCGACTGAAGGTAAGCGACAACTTTTATTTCACAAGCTCATCTGCTCTCGATACGAGCTAAAGAGGAAAACTCCGCATTCATCCAAGGTAAACCGTGTCCAAGAACTTTGTCTTAGTACGAGCCTCAAGATATTATGGCGAGTTGGTTTTGTCTTAAATAAATAATAGTTAGCGTCAATCCAGCCCGTAACAAAATCTTCCTCGTGTTAATCGAATGGGAAAACTTCGAGATCCAAGAGCGACCGTTTAAAATTGGATGATTCTATTCTTGGTACATGCAACAAGTTTTTCAGTGACGGGGAAAAATGTTGCTACTAAACGGAACACCCTCATACAGAGTAGGTATTATGACAAAGAACACACGATTGTCAAGATTTAATTATAGTGTAATTTATGGTACTGCGGAAGATATCAATACATCGCTTGTCAAGTTACAAATTGTGACGAATCATTTGGTTTCATTACATCGAATCAATATCGCTTGTAATTAAAATAAGATACAGTATAGTGACATAAGCGAGTGATCCTTATTACTGGCATACTCTCCGTGCTCGATCCCAATGAAAGTTCCACTTCCAACGGAACGCGATCAAACGAGTTCATGCGTCAAGTGTTGAAGACAAATTCAAACGTGAACTGGTTATTCTGTGATTCATTGAAGAAACTCGCTCACGCTAGGGCTCGGAGCAATGATAAATATGCCATTGATGTCTTGACTATCTGCAAGGCATTCGTCACGTTGACAATCATGGGTTACATGTGGAACATCATGTGCTTGAACATACAATCCACTTACTTCGGCAAAGTTTGCTGAAGAGAAGACAAAAAACTTCCCGACGGTGAGATGAAGTGGCTTTTGAGCTCTGGCCATGACTAAGATCAAGTCTCTCGCCTGGGATGGCGGCAGCTCGTACCAACCACAATGATAAACGGCACCGGAAACGCGTTCGCTCTAGAAATGAATTCCTTGTTACCGGCATTTATTCAATTCAGATTTCTTTCGATGAAAGCTCAAGTAGCCTCACCTCAATTATCAAAAATTCGCCGACGAAGCAATAACCGTACAAATCAACCAGTACCGAAGCCTCGAAGAAAACAAAAGTTGCCAAAGCGGTCTTTTGATTGCTTTCGGAATTCTGCAGAAAAAATGAGATCCCGTCGTCATTTGCCACGTACTTAAAAAAATTACTTCTCGTTTGAAGTAAAAAACAACCAGCGCCTTCAACTTACCATAATCACGTTGAATCCAGCGATAGCTATCATTATGGAAGAGCATAACACTTGAGTTAAAAAAACAAAGCTGAACGAGGTGTCCATTTCCTTTGCCATCCTGAAATTTTTGCCTCATGATCATACAGTCACGATCGACCATAACCACCTCCTTTACTCGAATAATGATGGAATCATCCCAACTTACCACATCAAACGTACATGTCGCATCATTATCTTTCGAATTCGACGATCGTGGTCATTTTCCATGTCCTTTTTCAGATTCATTATTTTGTCTGATAAAACCGATAGTTCCCCGCATATGTGCATGATCAGACACACAAGCAACGCGTGGGTTCCCACGAATCCAATAAATATCTGGCATGATGCCCCTACTTGATACACATACGCGAAAGCGTACATGTAGACTTCCGTTCTTTCAAAAGAAAAATAATTACGAAACGGTAACAGCAGGGATGTAGAACCGTTTCTATTCCCTGAAAGAGAGACATTCTTTACCTTTGAATGTGCGTATTTCTTGATCGGAATCGATATCTTAGAAATTTATTTCTCGCGGTGGTTAGCTGGCAAAAATGGACGGTTTTATTAATTTTATTCCTGATTTGTCGTACATTAGGTACTTATCAAATTATTGTATTCGTAAGCTACGAAGATCTGTCTAAATATACAAAATTAGAAAATGCTGGAATTATCAACAAAAACTTAGATATAAATGGTTAATTACAAATCGTAACAAAATGGTTGAAACTCTAAAAGATTAGTCCGATTTCACCCTGCAGTGGTTTAGTCCATTCACAAAACCATTTTCCGAAAAGTCACTGAATCAGATTTTCTTTTTGCCCAGTAGTCACATTCAATATTGCCATTTGTGGATAACAATAATAATCAATATCGGTGCAATGTTGTAAAATTAAACGTTTTATGTGCCAGCATCGCAGAGAAAAGAATTCCAGGAAAATTGTAAGAAATAGTTTTCTGATTGCAATAAGTCATTGTGCGGTGAAATTGAATGTGAAATTGAACGAATTTACTAGCTTTTCAAACGTTTAGAAAGTTTGCGGTTTGAAATACAGCTTCGAGATTTATATTTCTTTTCAATCAACCCATTACGTCTTATTTCGGAATTATCGAAGAGATCTTCTCAAGTCACTAAGATAATAATTTGATTAACACTCAATCTACGACACTCTTGTAACAATATCGGTGAAGGTATCGATTTTAGCCACCCCGTTTCCTCAACACTGATTTCAATTGTTCAGTTGTATTTTCAAACAACAATAATATGTACATCAATGTTGAAAAAGTGCAATATCTCGGGGATACCGAGTGTCCACATCAAATGCTCATCAGATAACGAAATATTTTGAAACGATGTGATTTATAAAATTCATCAAATCACTCCGTGCAGCTAGTTTTGTCCGAAATGAAACAATAAATTATTATTTTCCCTTGAGCGCGGCAAGGTAATCTTACCTGCAAATGCCATTGTCGGAAGTGGTCTGACGTACCAAGCAACAACCCCGAAACCGATCACATATGCCAAAATTTTGACAAACGTTTTTGCCTTCGAATTGCACGATTCGTATATTTTTTGCTCGCTTGGACTTAAGCGAGTCTTGTTATTTTCACAGTCTTCGCTCATCGCATCGATCATCTCACTCAATATTCGATTTTTGTGAAAAACCAGTAGCTTTATGACAACCATCGTGCAAACAATGGCGTCAGCCAACATGTCCGTAACTTCTTGAAGGTCGTCCATGTGACTTACAAAGTATGCCCACTGCATAGCCACGTGAATAAACATGTAAGCGAGACTGAGAATAAACCGAAAGTTAGTTTTACTCTTCGGCCAAATGCCGACCATGGTCAAGAGGCGCTCGGTAACGGCTCGCAAATCGGTTGTTTCTGTGAATTCATGCCCCTGTTGGAAAAAGGTGGTGGAAGTGACGGTAATATCTACACACGATCGACGTTAGAAATAATTTTCAAAGCGGTGTCAAATTTTTCAAACGTCGAAACTTTCAACCACAATTAACAAATTTCTCAAGTTTTGTACTTCGGATAAGGTTGAGCAGTTCATTTCAACTTGACTGATCTGCACTTGAGTCTGAGCATCTTGAATCAGTCCTATCAATAGATTTGCATGAAATGAAAGACAGATCAATATCTTGGATTTTAACAGTTGCTTTGTTAACACAAATTCAACCACCAAAAATCAAAACTTTCCATCACCCTAATCGACAATCAAATCTACCCGCTCGTACTCATTATTAGTTTTATCGCGAGTCAATTGCACATTGAGTATTGATCAAGTTAATTTACAGTAAAACATGAATTATATATTTCCGAATGGTATGGCAAACAAAAAAAAACGTTCAAGTCCCAAAGATATAAATGAAGTTCCACTGTATTTTTCATAAGCCACGATAATTGCCGTGAGAATAATAAAAACAATTAATACAATAATTACGAACAACAGCTTGGATATCTATCTTTTGCATCCAATCCATTCAAAATGACAACAAATCTCATTCATTTATTGGATTTCACTCAACGATGACTCAATGAATGAATTTGTTCAAAATAACATTTTTTACACACTTACCAAATCGAATTTTTTTTTCATTCAATATAGTTAATGCCATACGATTCGTCAGTTTAATTCAACAGGGGAAGATCACTGGTTGCCACCTTTGGATAATTTTCGACAGGGTGCAGATACAGTCGATATGACAATTGTCGTTTGTGCCCAATGTAAGCACGATGATTTCGTGCTGACACCGAAGTCAAAACATCCGTACGATAAGTTAGCTATGGTCAGTAACATTGTTTCGTGCGTGTCAGTCAACGCTGATGTAAATATTTATCGTGTTAAGAGTGCGACAAATTACACTCGGTCACTGCAAACAGGTAAGTAACATCGTGTTTGGAAATGGAAAACAATATATTACGTAATTGTGTATCGGTTGAAGCAAAAAGTTCGCACCAGAAAATATGCTGGTTTTTTTTTTTCGACAGCCCCGCTTTTTCCAGTAGTAGCCACAAAAATGTCACCGGTTGTAGCCACCCACTTTTTCATCACTTCAAGGGACGTATTTGTCTAAAAAACTGTTTAATATCGTTATTTATGTTAACATAACCCCCATGAGGGTATCGGGGAGGTTATCTCGATGTATGTATATATGTATGTATGTAAGGGAGCTGAACCTCAACCGGGGGGAGGGAGGGGAGAACAATTTTGTAAAATTTTTGTTCATGCTGTTTTTTGAATAACCTGAATTCTAAAAAATGAAGTTGGCCAATTGTCCGCACGTAATTGTAAAAAAATTTAAACCGTCAGAAGAACGAAAAAAAAAATTCATTCGATTTGGCGACTTTAAATTCACTTTAACGGCTTCATTAAATAAAGCACGGTATTGAAAAATCACTTCACACGTTCTTAAGCCTCGTGCGATTGCAGGCGCTGACATGCATGCCGGCTATTACACCTGCAAACATTGCGAAACCGATGTGGAAGATGAATAATTTAATTTCCATTTATTTGCCATTTTCATATTCCTACATTTTCTTTTTTTTTTTTTTTTTTATGTTATTATTTTATGACGGCTTAATCGCTACTTCTTGTTATTATTTTTTGCAACTGAAAGCTTTGAAAATGAATAAAATTTCCTTTTCTTGAAATTTAGTGGAGTTTCATTTCATATTTTTTCCATTTTTAGGATATTTTCCAGGGGTGGCCACAGCGGGTGAAAAAATTTTCGATGGTCGAAAATGACTACTTGACAAAAATTTAAATAACTATTTTGTTTTTGGAAAAATCAAATATCTTCTCTCACCAGAAGTTACCTAAGGTCTCTAGCTTTCCATTGATGTATACATATATGTCTGCATAAATATTCTTTGGTCAAAAGTTATGGCTGAAAAGGCAAACTATGGCCACAACCGGTGATCTTCCCCTAGTAAACGATTGACTGAGCCATCTCAAAATAAACGCGGCGACCGTCAAATTGCACACATTACAAAATACCAAAGTTTCCTTCCAAAAAAAGCAGTAGGCTATACGCTGAATATATAAATATTTTTGCTGATATTACGTGCCCATAGGGTAATGATTTGATAAACGACGTTCTTTATTTCACAGGAAATTGAGCAACTGATGTGCGGACTCGATTATTTCTTCACAATACTTTAGGGTCTTTTGCGCAAGATGGTTAAAAACCGTAATTGATTAAGCGTATTGCGATTCAGTCGAAAAAAAGAACGAGTTAAACTTCACCGAGTACATGTTAATACTTCGTGATCATTTGATAATTAAAAACTGCACATCAGAAAAATTTAAATACACAAAGACCGTGTATATTTTCACAGACACCTGATGTTTAAATGATTTTTTTATTTACGTGGAACAAACTAGATATTATTTACATACTCTTTTATGTAATGCGTATAATAAAGAAATGAATAATTTTTATGTTCTATTTTTTATTCACGGCGAAATAATGAGACTATTTTCAACTAATAATCGTGTGTTGAAAAAGTGAAACTCGATCCCTCACCAGCATGGTAGAGTCGATTTGTCGCAGTCGAAGGTTCTTGATGAACTGCAAGTTGAAACGTTGCGAAACCGAGAACAGTTGTCTCTCTCTATTCTGATTGGCGATTGGCACAGAAAGCAACCCAATCATAGAGCACACGAAGACAATCCGATTCGTCTTTTTTCGAATTCATGAGGACATTAAACCCTCCATATCATACGTAGCGTCACACACATGGGCACCGTCTTTATGTGACTATAGTTCGAGCGAAATTATTTTTAAAAACAAATTATCTGCACTTCTTTGAGAACATTCAATGAAACTACCCTCTATATTCTAACATCACTAAATACTAGGTACAAGTTTTTCTATAGAATGATTTTAATGTTTTGGATTCGCGATAGGGTTCAATTCAAATATGATGTCGAATTCAAAGAGTCTTAGAACAGATACCTTCAGTTTTGTTGGGGAGAATATTCAAAGTTCACGAATTAATTTAGTTTGAGTTTTTTGCTTGAGGGGCCAGTTGACATTTCGATTTTAAAACGATACGGTAGACTGATTTTTTGTCAATTGCCGAATTTGATAGATAGAACGAAATTTGAAAGACAGGAGTTTTGAACCTCGCTGATTGGTTAATTTTCATCATTAGTCAGGTATTCGGGTTTGTGGATTTTTGGGATTGGCCAAGATTGCAAATGTAGGATTTTTTACAGCGTAAAGTTTCATGGAAGCGATACGTGAGCAGAAATAATAGAGGAAAAATATCTTGAAGGTCAACTACGACTGGTAAAAAAAAGATCGGTAACAAACAATGAATCATTAAACGCACAATACTCTTAGCTTTTGAAAAATTTTTATTGTTTTTCGTAAATTTTTTGTACAAATCTAGTGCTTGAAACTTCACTTTTTTCGTACTCCCCAGTAAACATTCTTGACACATTTGTACGACTGTGACATCATACTGTGACATCACTATAGTACATTTCAACTTTCGTGCGACTTCTTTGCAGCACTGGCAGTTCACTGGTTTCTTAACTCTTTCGGTCACAGAAGGCCCTTTTTTCTTTTCTTATTTTGGTCATTTTTTTTTTTTTTTTTTTTTTTATATATTCCATACAAAATCCTGAATTTTTTGCATTTTCAGGTAAAAAAATACTTAAACTTTGGAATGATTAGGAGTTTTTTCTGAATCCATAACTGTTTATAGTTGTTATAAATGAATATGTACAAAAAGAAACGTTACCGCGTTACAAATAAATTGACGAATGTTTTATTTGAAACTCGGTGACGTTTTTTATACTTCCTCATGTCCATTTTTCCATCGAAGAACTAAAAATATGTATTTGCACCAAGTACCACCAGGTATCGTTATCTACAGGTAAGATCATTGAGGTTGGAAGAGGAGGTGAGTCTATAAACTTAAAGTGGCCATATTCCGTTACCTGCCTGTGTTTTATTTAGTGGAAATAATAACTTTTTTTTTAGTTTTTCTTGCATCAAGGAATACTGGATACAGGACGAAAATGTTTTTAGCGCCCAAACTATTCATAGCGGAGGATCGTACCCATGAAGCCTTTTTTTCAGAATACCACTAACCACAACACACATAAAATCCAGATGATTTCACTGAAACTCAATTCCCACAAGATTATTGCGGGGTTCTTTGATAATAAACGCACACGAAAAATGCTTGGAATTCATCGGTTGACAAACAGAGATCTCATAATGCCCGTTAGATTTAAAAAATTGAATGCAAAGGAGCAGTTTTCACCTTCCTTAGGAGTACGTCTAGATAGTATTGGGGGTTGCACATATTCTCCGCCTAAAATCGCACAGTCTCAAAATAAATATTCATATAAATCTCATTCGAGAAATCTGTCTAGAACAATATTGACAATACGGCCCGTTTTCACCCTATTTTAGGGATTATTTTTAGTTTCATGAAAATGCTGACATCAGATTCGCATTCAGTGTCGAAAAATACATAGGTAACTTGTAATTGCACTTCCGGGTCAAAAAAAAAAACAAACTGAATTGCGCGACTGAAAGGGTTATCATACTAGCGTTATAGTTCTTCTGGAACATTGTAACATCACTTGACATGCACAAATCTATACCGATTGTAGCTATAAAAATATAACACAGATATCACGGCGTTATGTAATTAAGGGGCCACAATTGATACGTGAAATTGACGTCACGCACTGTCTTTCGGCTTTACACGAGTTCGATGTAACCATTGCGTAAAGCACAGACCGCAGTGTTATGCATCCAGAAGTGTACAATTTTCAAATACAATTGACGTCACACAGTACTGTCACTATACTTTTAACATTTCGATGTTTGTACAATATAATGGATATGTTAATCAGATGTATTACCGACACGATACAACAGGTGTACAAACTCTAGATTTATCGAATCTTCATGTCGGGGAACGTTGGGCATGAAGTAATAATAAAGCTCCGTGCACTTCTAAACAATTTCCCTGTAACTACTATAAAACTTTTTGTTATTCCTATGATTTTATTAGGAAGTTTATTTGATATTGGAGAACTTTATTTGTTGGCTGGGTTGCATACTTCTTCTAAGAAACCTTTTATTTTATGAAAACCTACTTTTCAAATTTTTACCAATTCCAAATATCGTCAGTGCAGATAAGTCACTGCGGTATTCAGTCGGGTTGTGCCTAATTAATATCGTGCTCAGATCAGCTTTCAAATTTTTTCATGTCTAATAACGCCGGTGTTCAATTTTGTGGTAACCAATCGGGTAAAAAAGAAAATAGACACATTGTAGATAGTATATATTTATTCAGAGGCAAACATAGGCAACTTTGGTCGAATTAAGTTTGTTGAAATTAATAAGCCTGTAAACTATATTTAATTTTTCATAAGTAGTAAAATCAATACACAAATCTTCGGTAATATTAACACACAGCATACGGAAGTTGAAAATTTGCTTTGTATATCCGTATTATAAAGTAGTTTTCAAATCTAACAATATAATATAACAATAAATTCTAAAAATAATGGAGTACGAAGTTATTTGAATAAATAGACGCATGATGTGTGTGGAGTAGTGTTGGGCAAATTTGTAATTAATTAATTACAAATTACAAATTGCAAATTACAACTATATTTTGTCGTGAAAAAAACTAATTACAAGTTGTAATTGTATTTTGTAATTGAATAAAAAATCAATTACAAATTACAATTTTAATTGCCACTTTTTTTTTAATGTTCACTCTTTTACGTAACTGACATTTTTTTTCGATTCAATCACAAATTAATAAACTAACTGACACTTTTTTCAATTGAATTACAAATTAAAAAAGTAATGGACACTCTTTTTCGATCCAATTACAAATTAAAAATGTAATTGATACTTTTTTTCGTTTCAATTACAAATTAAAATTATAATTGACACCTTTTTTCGAATCAATTCGTAGGGTCTATTCGCGCTTCAAGCGAACAGTGGTTATCAATCCAATCAGGGTAAAAAGACACTTGAACCTCGGTTGAAAGTAATTTATTATTGAACCCAATGTGCAGTAGTTAACCATTTATTACGATATAAAACAACATGTCATGAACAATAAGGTAGGTTAATTTCTTTAATTATCTAAAATTTGACATTACTGCGTCTGGCGCCCAATCAAACTATGTTTATCGTTATTGTTCAGATCAGGACCTGCGCCGTAAGGTGCCGGATTATCCGCCCTCGATCTATCTTTGAATATCGTTTCTAGAACAAGTCACGTTCATAACGGACAAGTGTAAAACGAATGAATATCTAATGAACGTGATTTTACATCTATATGTATACATTTTTATAATACGATCATTCGCAGGGCATTTGAACGGCTGTTACGCAATGGTGTTCATTATGAGTATGTACGTACTGACTCAGATCATTTGTTTGTTATCTAATTTAATATTTTGAAAATGTTCGCCGAATTTTCGAGCCTCATAAAAAAAAGTGTTCTAATTTACTCCGGGCTTCGATCACTTCAAGAAAGTCCCATTTTACCCCGATGTCCCTAAGAATACTTATTTATTTATTAATAATATCATCGAATAAATGCCACATCATCGGTCAGTCGCCTAAACAGCAACTTTATGTACACTATTTGTGTATTTCACAAGATGACTTCGCATCATTCTATAGTTAGATTAGATTCCACTGTTAGATTTCTGTCAAAACCATTATATGAACGGACTGGGAGCTTCGCCAGCTTCAGGGCGGCGCATTAACCTTCCGCGTTTGCACCAGATTTTTTCTTATATAACGTGCATAATACTCAAGTTATTCAATTGATACGCTAGTGATTCATCACCAGTGACGTAACTTTCAAAATTTTTGCCTATAACGTATTACACGTGCCACAATTTCTGATCTAACTTTCTCATGTCCATTTTCTATCTGGAATAGACAGTAGAATAACGCCCTGAAAAGACGACATGCATCCACTTTATAATAATTCCGTTAATTTTTAGTCAAATCTATTGGCAAGAGCTAAAGTGTAACTTGGCTAAAGCTATCAGCTACCTCTGAAATCGCGAGGTCTATATTATCTTCTAATGATTTCTGTAAGACTATTGAAGGCCCCAAGGACAGTATCGCTGATTCGCCATGAGAGTTCGACTCTCACCTCGTGGATAGACGAGTTCATGCTGTTCATCACCTGTGGAAAACAACTTTAAATATTAATAAATTTTTTCGATAATTTTCACTGTACCAAATTATCCTTAAACTCATTGGAAAAACTCACTCAAGTCATAGCTCTGAGGACTGATAAATATGCCATTGATGTCTTCACGAACTGTAATGAACAGTTTATGTTATTCATCATATGTTACATGCATGCGTATGATTGATGTATAACATTCTTACTTCAGAAAAGATTTCTAAGGAAAAAACAAAAATCTTCCCGGCAGTGAGGTGAAGTGGCTTTTGAGATCTGGCCATGACTAAGATCAAATCTTTCGCCTGGGATGGCGGCATCTCGTACCAAGCACAATCATAAACTGCGTCGGAGATCCGTGTGCTCTAGAAACAAATTTCGTACTAGCGACATCTATTCAATTTGGACTCCTTTCATCCAAGCTCGAATAGTCCTACCTCCAATATCAGACATTCGCCGATGAAGCAATAAACATACAAATCCACCAATGCCGCAACCTCATACAAAGCAAACGTTATAAAAGCGGTCTTTTCACTGTTTGCGGAATACTGTTACAGAAAATATGAAATTTCACCGTCATGTGCGGTATCTTTAATAAAATCACTGGTCGATTGAAGTGAAAAATATTGTGCACGTCCAGCTTACCACAATCATGTTAAATCCAGCGACACATATCATTATTTCAGAGGATATAACTTGAGACAACAAGACGACGGTGAATGCGGTGTCTATTTCCTTCGCCATCCTGAAAATATCATTTCACGATCAAATGTACAATCAATACTATCCGTATTCTTTACGTAACGAATGATTCGATAAGATCCACTCACCATATCAAACGTAAATGTCGCGTTGTTATCTTTTGAATTTCGCATCGATGACCTTTCTCCATTTGCTTCTTCATATTAACTATTCTCTCGGATAAAACCGACAATTCGCCACATATATGCATCATCAGAGTAATGAGTAATGCATGGGTGCCCACATACCCAAGAAATATCTGAAGCAATGCCCCCATTTGACAAACGTACAAAACGGCATACACGTAGGCGTCTGTTCTTTCAAAAGACAAACTTGTCCGAAACGGTAAAACCAGAGATGTCGAGCCATTTCGATTTGCTGAAACAAAGTCATTCGCTCTTTCTGATTGTGCATATTAAAAAAAAAAAAGTTGGTTTCTCGGAATAGTATATTGTGGCATTAGTGCGTCAAGTGGACGGTTGCCGATGGGTGTGAAGTTTGCCGCGTAAGCCAGGTCGAGCGCTGTGATCACACGAGTCAGATATCGCCCATCCGCAGGTACGACACATCCTATTTTTTATCACTCATCGATCGAGTTTTCGATGCCCGCAACGCGTGTCTAAAAGGGCCGTTTGCAGCGCTGTTGCGTAGTCTGAATCGCATAAAGCACTCTGCACCGCTACGCACGCGCATTTTCTCGTACGGAGTGTTTTGTGCGCCACTGTGTACGCGCACTAGAAAACACTGTGCACCGCCACGCATGCGCACTCTAAGCAAACCGAGTGAGGCTAGGTTCGACACACAGCTGACGTCGCAAGCCATTTCAGGCGTGTGTTACGGGTATCAAAACTCATTTTTGACTTATTCATTATAAAATATATTCTATGCCATTAACGACGAAACCGCGGAATGGTGATTCGCCCGCAAGCTCCACACTTGCCGCCAGCTAGCCTTCGTCTCGCCTCCGACTCGTGCTCGCGAGCAGACTCATCATCATTCCCTGGTTTTTGTCACGTGTTGCATAAAGTACTATTTCCAGGGTTCGTCTGACTTTTGCGAGCATTCCAACCTAAAAATAGGATTTTTCCAGTAACCTTTCAGGAAATATAACGCTGAATAATGACAATTTTTTTTCGTAGCTGTTGACAATACACGAAACTCAATTTATTTTCATTGTACCGGTTAGCTTTTAATTTTCCTTGTCTGTGTATCATTTAAATAAAATAAAATAATTTTGTTCAGTTACTCGATTCATTTGAAGAGAGGCCGTTACCCGCGAGAGTAAGATAAATGAATGGTATGTAGTAGAAAAAAGGGTTGAAATCTGAGTAGTTAAGTATAAATACGACATGACCTATGTACTCAGCGCTACGTTCGGCAAAGTAGCGGCTGTCTGCTATATCCTGATATTACCTCAACAGTGAATTAAATATCTTCTTACATTGAGAGTAACATGAATGGTCGATTTACAATGATTGAATTGAAAGGAATTTGGAAAGACTATGTGTGACTAAGTTTAGTGAAGATGCGGATGAACGCTTGAAGGTGGTATAAACTATAGATGTTGGGGAACAGATTTACGATACAAAGTGTTATCCAGTGAGTGCCAAGATTATGGATCGAGATGATAGCTCAATTCTAAAGTCATTGATGTCGTTTCTGGAAGAACTAATTGTGAAATTCGAAAAAGAAAAGACGGAACCGCCGCTTAGAAAATGCACGTCTATCTCATATTCCATCGGATCTGCTATGCGGTCGAAAACTTTTTGTCCCCTCTGCATCTTGGAATCGCTGTAGTATTACATTGCAAATTCGGATCAAAGTGAATTTTGGATATTCTATTGGAATCTAGGCTTCTCTGCGTCGTACAAAATATCCACAGCTACGAAGCTACACGAAGCATCGTCATTATTTCATCCACAGCTAGAAGACTGCCACAATACCATAGCAGCCTTAATACGTTTCATGGTATGGGAGGTATTGAAATTGTAACTTCAGCGAGTGCAATTGTAGCACATAAACCAATGATAAGAAGAACAATGCCAACTGCTAGAGAACTTGGTTCGATTGGATACGTACCAATGCTCATGTACGAAAGTTCGAGCGAAGATACATTCAGTAAAATTGATTTTCGTAAGCTATGGTATGTGTGGTTTCAGTTGTGGTTTTAAAGACCTTTTCAAAAATCAGTTCTTGTGAATTTTGATCTCGAAAATCAAATTTTCGCGTATTTTCAACATCATATTCGCGATCAGCCAGTCAAAGTACATGAGTATGCGAATTTATGATTAATCGCGGTACAAGCTTTTCGGAACTGCACCCGACTCTTCCAATCTTTATAATAATGTGATGAGTGTACAAAAATATAGAATCATTTTATCAAAAGTCTTGGCTGAGTTTTGCGTCAAGTACATTGATAATAAATGGCCTTATGACAAACGTGAAATAACCATTCATCGCATCCATAAATCTTTGAAATAAGTATTGACGTGATAGCACAAACCGGCGTAAAACGATTTTTTCGAACTCTCGATCATTTTTTAAAGCTACCGATACTATGCTTACGACACAATGTAGCACAAGCCTAGCACAATATGGCACAACCGTTGTTTTTCGAAAATTCCAAAATGGTGGTGCCAAGTTCATGCACATTGTAATTTACGCTTCTGTTTCGATTGACAAAATACTCGCATTGCTACAAAAGTATTTGGCGGTGATCAAATAAATTGTCATAACGCAGAGGGGATCGGAAGAACATGAATTGTATACAATGATTGCTAAGAAAGTCAACGAAGTCAAACTGAAACTTTTGGATAGAGTACTACCACTTTTATAGATCAACGGTACTGTCAGGATCAATTATGCTATCGTACTAATACATGCGCTCTTATTATTTTAACGACTTACTGTCGCAAAACAAAGTATCAAAAAACTAGGTAACTGCTTTCAATATAAAACAGCCTCTCATCCTTCAGCACTTTTCGACGAAACAGAAGAACTATGGTTCAAGCGCTGTTATACTATTCGACGCATACGAAAATATCGGTACATGCACAAAAACTTTGAATCAGCTTCGCAGATTCACAAAATTTTCATTAACTGACATTCTAATCATTAAACTGTGATCGTCACTGTGGGTAAAGAAAATTGTTCGTCTACCAACCATAATGAAGGTAGACTAATCGCTTTGTTTTCGTACAAATTCACTACTTTCAATATGGTACGTCTAAACAAGCTCTTGATGATGCAGGCACCTTAATTGTTGATACAGCAATTGAGGAATCGTACAAACATTTTCCGGTAGTTGTTGGTGAAGACTGGAAAAAAAATTAAATTAGTGGTACTCTGCGCGCCTATTTCAAGGCATGATGCATACATAAAACGGTAATGATAGAATTTGATTTATTCCTCGTGGTATTTTTCTAAAAAGGCCCGCCAAGTACCACTAATCTGTGTTTTTTCCGATTTTTCATCAATGTATGAGTTATTTTGTTTTTTATTCATACTTAATTATCATTTGTAGTTAGATAAATGTAAGGTTAGTCTGATTTAAATCTTGTTTTGATAAAGGATGAGAACACATTCTAACTAACTCACACATTATTTCACAACCATGCCGAACGACAGTCAGGCAATGAAATCTATTCACCGCATAATACGCATATTTGATTATGTTATCATCAATATCACATCAGAGTGGTCATATTCTGTGCAAGCAACATGCTTTCCTAAACTAATATCAATGAGGTTAAATACATTATTAAATCTACAGTGCTAGCAAGCTGTCAAATTTTCCACACACACGTTTAAGAATTAAAATATTTTTATCCCCGTGCTCTAAATATATTCACCATTAGGCATCGAGGTTAAGTCGATGTGATAAGACTACTTTTTGAAATGCATGGAAAACAACAATGCTACTGCAGAAGGCTCTTTAGCTTTTTTTCTTTTACATGTGTCAGCATAGTCTTTGTTCGAGTCGTTCGTGTGAGAACTAATAATAGTACATATTTTTGTACTCTCTAATCTTACCTCTTATCACCGTCGCATTGCATATTACTTTGCGACGGATGGAATTAAAATGTATCCCACAAAGCATGCTGTTCTGCGTCACACAAATTTTCTCACGTCAAGCTCAAAATAATTACCAGTTAGTCATACGCGTTAGTAGAATAATTTTTTGATGATTATTTGATAGGCAACTCTTCTTTTGTGTAAAATATATCTCATAAATTTTTCACACTTTCGTTTTACAATTAGAGTACACTCAAATGCTTCCGTATTCATTATCCCGACTATTTCAACAACTATGTTATCATAAACCTAAAAGTGAAGGCATTATTGTTCAAGAAAGTCAAGCCATACCTCGGTCCAATTTTTACGCCGCAACATTATTACAGATAAAAAAATCGATGTGAGTGATGTTCACCGATTTGTTTCTTACATTTGTGAACTTTTCAACATTGACTTTGATATTCTTTCCACCCGGTTATTCGTGTCATATAAATCAACTACGCATGCGCCAAATAATTCAATCTCATTGGTCGGCGAAATCTTCCCGCAGCGATATTTTTGTCTGTGCTGCAGGGGGCCAACCTACACAAAATGTGTACGTTTGCATTTTCAAAGAGCATGGGCATTAAATTCCTACCGTTCTTCGAAGAATCAACTTTCCGACCCAATAACAAATGCTTCCCAAACCTTTCCGAGTCACTACCTCAATTATTTAAGATTCTAACCTAGAAAATTCGTATCAACTGTATCGCCGCGCGCCGCCAGAAACAGTTTGACAGCTGAAACTCGGGATGGCCAGCCTGCACGAACAGCCGATAAAACTTACGCATGCGCAGTTGATTTTCAAGTTTCAACAGATTTCCCCGGTATATGTATACAGTGCAAGCGCCATGTTATGTATCCAGTATCAAGAAATAAGAAGAACGAAAATTCTGATTCGAATTGACGATTTCGGCAAGTTGGAAATCTTACACGTGGTATATTTCGGCTATCCGTGCATCTGTCGTATCGATATAGGGCTTGATTGAAAGCTCTAATAATATATGTATATGTGATAATATTTTGGCCAGGGATGCTTAGCA